>NW_028248893.1:0-161296 GCF_964263255.1 Lissotriton vulgaris | reverse complement strand
TTTGAAAACGGACCATTTTCCACATTTCTGAAGCATGACGTAATGGGGGGGTGTTATCTCTTTTGTCGAAAATCAGCCGTTTTTGCTCGAACATTAAATGCCTCCAAATGGTATTTAATTAACTTCCTGGGGTGAAGAAACCCTTTTTGAGAACTCAGAGTGAGTAAATTGGCCATTTTCATGCACTTTTAACCATTCCATAAATCTTGTGTTTTGGGCCCCTGGAAGCATGAAAATCACTTTAAGCATGCTAATTTTAGCTCTAACACTGATGATCCACCTACAAATGTGAACTGACGTTCAAAAATAAAACATTTGAAAACGGACCATTTTCCACATTTCTGAAGCATGACGTAATGGGGGGGTGTTATCTCTTTTGTCGAAAATCAGCCGTTTTTGCTCGAACATTAAATGCCTCCAAATGATATTTAATTAACTTCCCGGGGTGAAGAAACCCTTTTTGAGAACTCAGATTGAGTAAATTGGCCATTTTCATGCACTTTTAACCATTCCATAAATCTTGTGTTTTGGGCCCCTGGAAGCATGAAAATCACTTTAAACATGCTAATTTTAGCTCTAACACTGATGATCCACCTACAAATGTGAACTGACGTTCAAAAATAAAACATTTGAAAACGGACCATTTTCCACATTTCTGAAGCATGACGTAATGGGGGGGTGTTATCTCTTTTGTCGAAAATCAGCCGTTTTTGCTCGAACATTAAATGCCTCCAAATGGTATTTATTTCACTTCCCGGGGTGAAGAAACCCTTTTTGAGAACTCAGAGTGAGTAAATTGGCCATTTTCATGCACTTTTAACCATTCCATAAATCTTGTGTTTTGGGCCCCTGGAAGAATGAAAATCACTTTGAACATGCTAATTTTAGCTCTAACACTGATGATCCACCTACAAATGTGAACTGACGTTCAAAAATAAAACATTTGAAAACGGACCATTTTCCACATTTGTGAAGCATGACGTAATGGGGGGGTGTTATCTCTTTTGTCGAAAATCAGCCGTTTTTGCTCGAACATTAAATGCCTCCAAATGGTATTTAATTAACTTCCCGAGCCCCTGGAAGCATGAAAATCACTTTAAACATGCTAATTTTAGCTCTAACACTGATGATCCACCTACAAATGTGAACTGACGTTCAAAAATAAAACATTTGAAAACGGACCATTTTCCACATTTCTGAAGCATGACGTAATGGGGGGTGTTATCTCTTTTGTCGAAAATCAGCCGTTTTTGCTCGAACATTAAATGCCTCCAAATGGTATTTAATTAACTTCCCGAGCCCCTGGAAGCATGAAAATCACTTTAAACATGCTAATTTTAGCTCTAACACTGATGATCCACCTACAAATGTGAACTGACGTTCAAAAATAAAACATTTGAAAACATACAATTTTCCACATTTCTGAAGCATGACGTAATGGGGGGGTGTTATCTCTTTTGTCGAAAATCAGCCGTTTTTGCTCGAACATTAAATGCCTCCAAATGGTATTTAATTAACTTCCCGAGCCCCTGGAAGCATGAAAATCACTTTAAACATGCTAATTTTAGCTCTAACACTGATGATCCACCTACAAATGTGAACTGACGTTCAAAAATAAAACATTTGAAAACGGACCATTTTCCACATTTCTGAAGCATGACGTAATGGGGGGGTGTTATCTCTTTTGTCGAAAATCAGCCGTTTTTGCTCGAACATTAAATGCCTCCAAATGGTATTTAATTAACTTCCCGAGCCCCTGGAAGCATGAAAATCACTTTAAACATGCTAATTTTAGCTCTAACACTGATGATCAACCTACAAATGTGAACTGACGTTCAAAAATAAAACATTTGAAAACGGACCATTTTCCACATTTCTGAAGCATGACGTAATGGGGGGTGTTATCTCTTTTGTCGAAAATCAGCCGTTTTTGCTCGAACATTAAATGCCTCCAAATGGTATTTAATTAACTTCCCGGGGTGAAGAAACCCTTTTTGAGAACTCAGAGTGAGTAAATTGGCCATTTTCATGCACTTTTAACCATTCCATAAATCTTGTGTTTTGGGCCCCTGGAAGCATGAAAATCACTTTAAACATGCTAATTTTAGCTCTAACACTGATGATCCACCTACAAATGTGAACTGACGTTCAAAAATAAAATATTTGAAAACGGACCATTTTCCACATTTCTGAAGCATGACGTAATGGGGGGGTGTTATCTCTTTTGTCGAAAATCAGCCGTTTTTGCTCGAACATTAAATGCCTCCAAATGGTATTTAATTAACTTCCCGGGGTGAAGAAACCCTTTTTGAGAACTCAGAGTGAGTAAATTGGCCATTTTCATGCACTTTTAACCATTCCATAAATCTTGTGTTTTGGGCCCCTGGAAGCATGAAAATCACTTTAAACATGCTAATTTTAGCTCTAACACTGATGATCCACCTACAAATGTGAACTGACGTTCAAAAATAAAACATTTGAAAACGGACCATTTTCCACATTTCTGAAGCATGACGTAATGGGGGGGTGTTATCTCTTTTGTCGAAAATCAGCCGTTTTTGCTCGAACATTAAATGCCTCCAAATGGTATTTATTTCACTTCCCGGGGTGAAGAAACCCTTTTTGAGAACTCAGAGTGAGAAAATTGGCCATTTTCATGCACTTTTAACCATTCCATAAATCTTGTGTTTTGGGCCCCTGGAAGCATGAAAATCACTTTAAACATGCTAATTTTAGCTCTAACACTGATGATCCACCTACAAATGTGAACTGACGTTCAAAAATAAAACATTTGAAAACGGACCATTTTCCACATTTCTGAAGCATGACGTAATGGGGGGTGTTATCTCTTTTGTCGAAAATCAGCCGTTTTTGCTCGAACATTAAATGCCTCCAAATGGTATTTAATTAACTTCCCGAGCCCCTGGAAGCATGAAAATCACTTTAAACATGCTAATTTTAGCTCTAACACTGATGATCCACCTACAAATGTGAACTGACGTTCAAAAATAAAACATTTGAAAACGGACCATTTTCCACATTTCTGAAGCATGACGTAATGGGGGGTGTTATCTCTTTTGTCGAAAATCAGCCGTTTTTGCTCGAACATTAAATGCCTCCAAATGGTATTTATTTCACTTCCCGGGGTGAAGAAACCCTTTTTGAGAACTCAGAGTGAGTAAATTGGCCATTTTCATGCATTTTTAACCATTCCATTAATCTTGTGTTTTTTGGGCCCCTGGAAGCATGAAAATCACTTTAAAGATGCTAATTTTAGCTCTAACACTGATGATCCACCTACAAATGTGAACTGACGTTCAAAAATAAAACATTTGAAAACGGACCATTTTCCACATTTCTGAAGCATGACGTAATGGGGGGGTGTTATCTCTTTTGTCGAAAATCAGCCGTTTTTGCTCGAACATTAAATGCCTCCAAATGGTATTTAATTAACTTCCCGAGCCCCTGGAAGCATGAAAATCACTTTAAACATGCTAATTTTAGCTCTAACACTGATGATCCACCTACAAATGTGAACTGACGTTCAAAAATAAAACATTTGAAAACGGACCATTTTCCACATTTCTGAAGCATGACGTAATGGGGGGGTGTTATCTCTTTTGTCGAAAATCAGCCGTTTTTGCTCGAACATTAAATGCCTCCAAATGGTATTTAATTAACTTCCCGAGCCCCTGGAAGCATGAAAATCACTTTAAACATGCTAATTTTAGCTCTAACACTGATGATCCACCTACAAATGTGAACTGACGTTCAAAAATAAAACATTTGAAACGGACCATTTTCCACATTTCTGAAGCATGACGTAATGGGGGGGTGTTATCTCTTTTGTCGAAAATCAGCCGTTTTTGCTCGAACATTAAATGCCTCCAAATGGTATTTAATTAACTTCCCGAGCCCCTGGAAGCATGAAAATCACTTTAAACATGCTAATTTTAGCTCTAACACTGATGATCCACCTACAAATGTGAACTGACGTTCAAAAATAAAACATTTGAAAACATACCATTTTCCACATTTCTGAAGCATGACGTAATGGGGGGGTGTTATCTCTTTTGTCGAAAATCAGCCGTTTTTGCTCGAACATTAAATGCCTCCAAATTGTATTTATTTCACTTCCCGAGCCCCTGGAAGCATGAAAATCACTTTAAACATGCTAATTTTAGCTCTAACACTGATGATCCACCTACAAATGTGAACTGACGTTCAAAAATAAAACATTTGAAAACGGACCATTTTCCACATTTCTGAAACATGACGTAATGGGGGGGTGTTATCTCTTTTGTCGAAAATCAGCTGTTTTTGCGCGAACATTAAATGCCTCCAAATGGTATTTATTTCACTTCCCGAGCCCCTGGAAGCATGAAAATCACTTTAAACATGCTAATTTTAGCTCTAACACTGATGATCCACCTACAAATGTGAACTGACGTTCAAAAATAAAACATTTGAAAACGGACCATTTTCCACATTTCTGAAGCATGACGTAATGGGGGGGTGTTATCTCTTTTGTCGAAAATCAGCCGTTTTTGCTCGAACATTAAATGCCTCCAAATGGTATTTAATTAACTTCCCGAGCCCCTGGAAGCATGAAAATCACTTTAAACATGCTAATTTTAGCTCTAACACTGATGATCCACCTACAAATGTGAACTGACGTTCAAAAATAAAACATTTGAAAACGGACCATTTTCCACATTTCTGAAGCATGACGCAATGGGGGGGTGTTATCTCTTTTGTCGAAAATCAGCCGTTTTTGCTCGAACATTAAATGCCTCCAAATGGTATTTAATTAACTTCCCGAGCCCCTGGAAGCATGAAAATCACTTTAAACATGCTAATTTTAGCTCTAACACTGATGATCCACCTACAAATGTGAACTGACGTTCAAAAATAAAACATTTGAAAACGGACCATTTTCCACATTTCTGAAGCATGACGTAATGGGGGGGTGTTATCTCTTTTGTCGGAAATCAGCCGTTTTTGCTCGAACATTAAATGCCTCCAAATGGTATTTATTTCACTTCCCGAGCCCCTGGAAGCATGAAAATCACTTTAAACATGCTAATTTTAGCTCTAACACTGATGATCCACCTACAAATGTGAACTGACGTTCAAAAATAAAACATTTGAAAACGGACCATTTTCCACATTTCTGAAGCATGACGTAATGGGGGGGTGTTATCTCTTTTGTCGAAAATCAGCTGTTTTTGCTCGAACATTAAATGCCTCCAAATGGTATTTAATTAACTTCCCGGGGTGAAGAAACCCTTTTTGAGAACTCAGAGTGAGTAAATTGGCCATTTTCATGCACTTTTAACCATTCCATAAATCTTGTGTTTTGGGCCCCTGGAAGCATGAAAATCACTTTAAACATGCTAATTTTAGCTCTAACACTGATGATCCACCTACAAATGTGAACGGACGTTCAAAAATAAAACATTTGAAAACGGACCATTTTCCACATTTCTGAAGCATGACGTAATGGGGGGGTGTTATCTCTTTTGTCGAAAATCAGCCGTTTTTGCTCGAACATTAAATGCCTCCAAATGGTATTTAATTAACTTCCCGAGCCCCTGGAAGCATGAAAATCAGTTTAAACATGCTAATTTTAGCTCTAACACTGATGATCCACCTACAAATGTGAACTGACGTTCAAAAATAAAACATTTGAAAACGGACCATTTTCCACATTTCTGAAGCATGACGTAATGGGGGGGTGTTATCTCTTTTGTCGAAAATCAGCCGTTTTTGCTCGAACATTAAATGACTCCAAATGGTATTTAATTAACTTCCCGGGCCCCTGGAAGCATGAAAATCACTTTAAACATGCTAATTTTAGCTCTAACACTGATGATCCACCTACAAATGTGATCTGACGTTCAAAAATAAAACATTTGAAAACGGACCATTTTCCACATTTCTGAAGCATGACGTAATGGGGGGGTGTTATCTCTTTTGTCGAAAATCAGCCGTTTTTGCTCGAACATTAAATGCCTCCAAATGGTATTTAATTAACTTCCTGGGGTGAAGAAACCCTTTTTGAGAACTCAGAGTGAGTAAATTGGCCATTTTCATGCACTTTTAACCATTCCATAAATCTTGTGTTTTGGGCCCCTGGAAGCATGAAAATCACTTTAAGCATGCTAATTTTAGCTCTAACACTGATGATCCACCTACAAATGTGAACTGACGTTCAAAAATAAAACATTTGAAAACGGACCATTTTCCACATTTCTGAAGCATGACGTAATGGGGGGGTGTTATCTCTTTTGTCGAAAATCAGCCGTTTTTGCTCGAACATTAAATGCCTCCAAATGATATTTAATTAACTTCCCGGGGTGAAGAAACCCTTTTTGAGAACTCAGATTGAGTAAATTGGCCATTTTCATGCACTTTTAACCATTCCATAAATCTTGTGTTTTGGGCCCCTGGAAGCATGAAAATCACTTTAAACATGCTAATTTTAGCTCTAACACTGATGATCCACCTACAAATGTGAACTGACGTTCAAAAATAAAACATTTGAAAACGGACCATTTTCCACATTTCTGAAGCATGACGTAATGGGGGGGTGTTATCTCTTTTGTCGAAAATCAGCCGTTTTTGCTCGAACATTAAATGCCTCCAAATGGTATTTATTTCACTTCCCGGGGTGAAGAAACCCTTTTTGAGAACTCAGAGTGAGTAAATTGGCCATTTTCATGCACTTTTAACCATTCCATAAATCTTGTGTTTTGGGCCCCTGGAAGAATGAAAATCACTTTGAACATGCTAATTTTAGCTCTAACACTGATGATCCACCTACAAATGTGAACTGACGTTCAAAAATAAAACATTTGAAAACGGACCATTTTCCACATTTGTGAAGCATGACGTAATGGGGGGGTGTTATCTCTTTTGTCGAAAATCAGCCGTTTTTGCTCGAACATTAAATGCCTCCAAATGGTATTTAATTAACTTCCCGAGCCCCTGGAAGCATGAAAATCACTTTAAACATGCTAATTTTAGCTCTAACACTGATGATCCACCTACAAATGTGAACTGACGTTCAAAAATAAAACATTTGAAAACGGACCATTTTCCACATTTCTGAAGCATGACGTAATGGGGGGTGTTATCTCTTTTGTCGAAAATCAGCCGTTTTTGCTCGAACATTAAATGCCTCCAAATGGTATTTAATTAACTTCCCGAGCCCCTGGAAGCATGAAAATCACTTTAAACATGCTAATTTTAGCTCTAACACTGATGATCCACCTACAAATGTGAACTGACGTTCAAAAATAAAACATTTGAAAACATACCATTTTCCACATTTCTGAAGCATGACGTAATGGGGGGGTGTTATCTCTTTTGTCGAAAATCAGCCGTTTTTGCTCGAACATTAAATGCCTCCAAATGGTATTTAATTAACTTCCCGAGCCCCTGGAAGCATGAAAATCACTTTAAACATGCTAATTTTAGCTCTAACACTGATGATCCACCTACAAATGTGAACTGACGTTCAAAAATAAAACATTTGAAAACGGACCATTTTCCACATTTCTGAAGCATGACGTAATGGGGGGGTGTTATCTCTTTTGTCGAAAATCAGCCGTTTTTGCTCGAACATTAAATGCCTCCAAATGGTATTTAATTAACTTCCCGAGCCCCTGGAAGCATGAAAATCACTTTAAACATGCTAATTTTAGCTCTAACACTGATGATCAACCTACAAATGTGAACTGACGTTCAAAAATAAAACATTTGAAAACGGACCATTTTCCACATTTCTGAAGCATGACGTAATGGGGGGTGTTATCTCTTTTGTCGAAAATCAGCCGTTTTTGCTCGAACATTAAATGCCTCCAAATGGTATTTAATTAACTTCCCGGGGTGAAGAAACCCTTTTTGAGAACTCAGAGTGAGTAAATTGGCCATTTTCATGCACTTTTAACCATTCCATAAATCTTGTGTTTTGGGCCCCTGGAAGCATGAAAATCACTTTAAACATGCTAATTTTAGCTCTAACACTGATGATCCACCTACAAATGTGAACTGACGTTCAAAAATAAAATATTTGAAAACGGACCATTTTCCACATTTCTGAAGCATGACGTAATGGGGGGGTGTTATCTCTTTTGTCGAAAATCAGCCGTTTTTGCTCGAACATTAAATGCCTCCAAATGGTATTTAATTAACTTCCCGGGGTGAAGAAACCCTTTTTGAGAACTCAGAGTGAGTAAATTGGCCATTTTCATGCACTTTTAACCATTCCATAAATCTTGTGTTTTGGGCCCCTGGAAGCATGAAAATCACTTTAAACATGCTAATTTTAGCTCTAACACTGATGATCCACCTACAAATGTGAACTGACGTTCAAAAATAAAACATTTGAAAACGGACCATTTTCCACATTTCTGAAGCATGACGTAATGGGGGGGTGTTATCTCTTTTGTCGAAAATCAGCCGTTTTTGCTCGAACATTAAATGCCTCCAAATGGTATTTATTTCACTTCCCGGGGTGAAGAAACCCTTTTTGAGAACTCAGAGTGAGAAAATTGGCCATTTTCATGCACTTTTAACCATTCCATAAATCTTGTGTTTTGGGCCCCTGGAAGCATGAAAATCACTTTAAACATGCTAATTTTAGCTCTAACACTGATGATCCACCTACAAATGTGAACTGACGTTCAAAAATAAAACATTTGAAAACGGACCATTTTCCACATTTCTGAAGCATGACGTAATGGGGGGTGTTATCTCTTTTGTCGAAAATCAGCCGTTTTTGCTCGAACATTAAATGCCTCCAAATGGTATTTAATTAACTTCCCGAGCCCCTGGAAGCATGAAAATCACTTTAAACATGCTAATTTTAGCTCTAACACTGATGATCCACCTACAAATGTGAACTGACGTTCAAAAATAAAACATTTGAAAACGGACCATTTTCCACATTTCTGAAGCATGACGTAATGGGGGGGTGTTATCTCTTTTGTCGAAAATCAGCCGTTTTTGCTCGAACATTAAATGCCTCCAAATGGTATTTATTTCACTTCCCGGGGTGAAGAAACCCTTTTTGAGAACTCAGAGTGAGTAAATTGGCCATTTTCATGCATTTTTAACCATTCCATTAATCTTGTGTTTTTTGGGCCCCTGGAAGCATGAAAATCACTTTAAAGATGCTAATTTTAGCTCTAACACTGATGATCCACCTACAAATGTGAACTGACGTTCAAAAATAAAACATTTGAAAACGGACCATTTTCCACATTTCTGAAGCATGACGTAATGGGGGGGTGTTATCTCTTTTGTCGAAAATCAGCCGTTTTTGCTCGAACATTAAATGCCTCCAAATGGTATTTAATTAACTTCCCGAGCCCCTGGAAGCATGAAAATCACTTTAAACATGCTAATTTTAGCTCTAACACTGATGATCCACCTACAAATGTGAACTGACGTTCAAAAATAAAACATTTGAAACGGACCATTTTCCACATTTCTGAAGCATGACGTAATGGGGGGGTGTTATCTCTTTTGTCGAAAATCAGCCGTTTTTGCTCGAACATTAAATGCCTCCAAATGGTATTTAATTAACTTCCCGAGCCCCTGGAAGCATGAAAATCACTTTAAACATGCTAATTTTAGCTCTAACACTGATGATCCACCTACAAATGTGAACTGACGTTCAAAAATAAAACATTTGAAAACATACCATTTTCCACATTTCTGAAGCATGACGTAATGGGGGGGTGTTATCTCTTTTGTCGAAAATCAGCCGTTTTTGCTCGAACATTAAATGCCTCCAAATGGTATTTATTTCACTTCCCGAGCCCCTGGAAGCATGAAAATCACTTTAAACATGCTAATTTTAGCTCTAACACTGATGATCCACCTACAAATGTGAACTGACGTTCAAAAATAAAACATTTGAAAACGGACCATTTTCCACATTTCTGAAACATGACGTAATGGGGGGGTGTTATCTCTTTTGTCGAAAATCAGCTGTTTTTGCGCGAACATTAAATGCCTCCAAATGGTATTTATTTCACTTCCCGAGCCCCTGGAAGCATGAAAATCACTTTAAACATGCTAATTTTAGCTCTAACACTGATGATCCACCTACAAATGTGAACTGACGTTCAAAAATAAAACATTTGAAAACGGACCATTTTCCACATTTCTGAAGCATGACGTAATGGGGGGGTGTTATCTCTTTTGTCGAAAATCAGCCGTTTTTGCTCGAACATTAAATGCCTCCAAATGGTATTTAATTAACTTCCCGAGCCCCTGGAAGCATGAAAATCACTTTAAACATGCTAATTTTAGCTCTAACACTGATGATCCACCTACAAATGTGAACTGACGTTCAAAAATAAAACATTTGAAAACGGACCATTTTCCACATTTCTGAAGCATGACGTAATGGGGGGGTGTTATCTCTTTTGTCGAAAATCAGCCGTTTTTGCTCGAACATTAAATGCCTCCAAATGGTATTTAATTAACTTCCCGAGCCCCTGGAAGCATGAAAATCACTTTAAACATGCTAATTTTAGCTCTAACACTGATGATCAACCTACAAATGTGAACTGACGTTCAAAAATAAAACATTTGAAAACGGACCATTTTCCACATTTCTGAAGCATGACGTAATGGGGGGTGTTATCTCTTTTGTCGAAAATCAGCCGTTTTTGCTCGAATATTAAATGCCTCCAAATGGTATTTAATTAACTTCCCGGGGTGAAGAAACCCTTTTTGAGAACTCGGAGTGAGTAAATTGGCCATTTTTATGCACTTTTAACCATTCCATAAATTTTGTGTTTTGGGCCCCTGGAAGCATGAAAATCACTTTAAACATGCTAATTTTAGCTCTAACACTGATGATCCACCTACAAATGTGAACTGACGTTCAAAAATAAAATATTTGAAAACGGACCATTTTCCACATTTCTGAAGCATGACGTAATGGGGGGTGGTGTTATCTCTTTTGTCGAAAATCAGCCGTTTTTGCTCGAACATTAAATGCCTCCAAATGGTATTTAATTAACTTCCCGGGGTGAAGAAACCCTTTTTGAGAACTCAGAGTGAGTAAATTGGCCATTTTCATGCACTTTTAACCATTCCATAAATCTTGTGTTTTGGGCCCCTGGAAGCATGAAAATCACTTTAAACATGCTAATTTTAGCTCTAACACTGATGATCCACCTACAAATGTGAACTGACGTTCAAAATAAAACATTTGAAAACGGACCATTTTCCACATTTCTGAAGCATGACGTAATGGGGGGGTGTTATCTCTTTTGTCGAAAATCAGCCGTTTTTGCTCGAACATTAAATGCCTCCAAATGGTATTTATTTCACTTCCCGGGGTGAAGAAACCCTTTTTGAGAACTCAGAGTGAGAAAATTGGCCATTTTCATGCACTTTTAACCATTCCATAAATCTTGTGTTTTGGGCCCCTGGAAGCATGAAAATCACTTTAAACATGCTAATTTTAGCTCTAACACTGATGATCCACCTACAAATGTGAACTGACGTTCAAAAATAAAACATTTGAAAACGGACCATTTTCCACATTTCTGAAGCATGACGTAATGGGGGGTGTTATCTCTTTTGTCGAAATCAGCCGTTTTTGCTCGAACATTAAATGCCTCCAAATGGTATTTAATTAACTTCCCGAGCCCCTGGAAGCATGAAAATCACTTTAAACATGCTAATTTTAGCTCTAACACTGATGATCCACCTACAAATGTGAACTGACGTTCAAAAATAAAACATTTGAAAACGGACCATTTTCCACATTTCTGAAGCATGACGTAATGGGGGGGTGTTATCTCTTTTGTCGAAAATCAGCCGTTTTTGCTCGAACATTAAATGCCTCCAAATGGTATTTATTTCACTTCCCGGGGTGAAGAAACCCTTTTTGAGAACTCAGAGTGAGTAAATTGGCCATTTTCATGCATTTTTAACCATTCCATTAATCTTGTGTTTTTTGGGCCCCTGGAAGCATGAAAATCACTTTAAACATGCTAATTTTAGCTCTAACACTGATGATCCACCTACAAATGTGAACTGACGTTCAAAAATAAAACATTTGAAAACGGACCATTTTCCACATTTCTGAAGCATGACGTAAATGGGGGGGTGTTATCTCTTTTGTCGAAAATCAGCCGTTTTTGCTCGAACATTAAATGCCTCCAAATGGTATTTAATTAACTTCCCGAGCCCCTGGAAGCATGAAAATCACTTTAAACATGCTAATTTTAGCTCTAACACTGATGATCCACCTACAAATGTGAACTGACGTTCAAAAATAAAACATTTGAAACGGACCATTTTCCACATTTCTGAAGCATGACGTAATGGGGGGGTGTTATCTCTTTTGTCGAAAATCAGCCGTTTTTGCTCGAACATTAAATGCCTCCAAATGGTATTTAATTAACTTCCCGAGCCCCTGGAAGCATGAAAATCACTTTAAACATGCTAATTTTAGCTCTAACACTGATGATCCACCTACAAATGTGAACTGACGTTCAAAAATAAAACATTTGAAAACATACCATTTTCCACATTTCTGAAGCATGACGTAATGGGGGGGTGTTATCTCTTTTGTCGAAAATCAGCCGTTTTTGCTCGAACATTAAATGCCTCCAAATGGTATTTATTTCACTTCCCGAGCCCCTGGAAGCATGAAAATCACTTTAAACATGCTAATTTTAGCTCTAACACTGATGATCCACCTACAAATGTGAACTGACGTTCAAAAATAAAACATTTGAAAACGGACCATTTTCCACATTTCTGAAACATGACGTAATGGGGGGGTGTTATCTCTTTTGTCGAAAATCAGCTGTTTTTGCGCGAACATTAAATGCCTCCAAATGGTATTTATTTCACTTCCCGAGCCCCTGGAAGCATGAAAATCACTTTAAACATGCTAATTTTAGCTCTAACACTGATGATCCACCTACAAATGTGAACTGACGTTCAAAAATAAAACATTTGAAAACGGACCATTTTCCACATTTCTGAAGCATGACGTAATGGGGGGGTGTTATCTCTTTTGTCGAAAATCAGCCGTTTTTGCTCGAACATTAAATGCCTCCAAATGGTATTTAATTAACTTCCCGAGCCCCTGGAAGCATGAAAATCACTTTAAACATGCTAATTTTAGCTCTAACACTGATGATCCACCTACAAATGTGAACTGACGTTCAAAAATAAAACATTTGAAAACGGACCATTTTCCACATTTCTGAAGCATGACGTAATGGGGGGGTGTTATCTCTTTTGTCGAAAATCAGCCGTTTTTGCTCGAACATTAAATGCCTCCAAATGGTATTTATTTCACTTCCCGGGGTGAAGAAACCCTTTTTGAGAACTCAGAGTGAGTAAATTGGCCATTTTCATGCACTTTTAACCATTCCATAAATCTTGTGTTTTGGGCCCCTGGAAGCATGAAAATCACTTTAAACATGCTAATTTTAGCTCTAACACTGATGATCCACCTACAAATGTGAACTGACGTTCAAAAATAAAACATTTGAAAACGGACCATTTTCCACATTTCTGAAGCATGACGTAATGGGGGGGTGTTATCTCTTTTGTCGAAAATCAGCCGTTTTTGCTCGAACATTAAATGCCTCCAAATGGTATTTAATTAACTTCCCGGGGTGAAGAAACCCTTTTTGAGAACTCAGAGTGAGTAAATTGGCCATTTTCATGCACTTTTAACCATTCCATAAATCTTGTGTTTTGGGCCCCTGGAAGCATGAAAATCACTTTAAACATGCTAATTTTAGCTCTAACACTGATGATCCACCTACAAATGTGAACTGACGTTCAAAAATAAAACATTTGAAAACGGACCATTTTCCACATTTCTGAAGCATGACGTAATGGGGGGGTGTTATCTCTTTTGTCGAAAATCAGCCGTTTTTGCTCGAACATTAAATGCCTCCAAATGGTATTTAATTAACTTCCCGAGCCCCTGGAAGCATGAAAATCACTTTAAACATGCTAATTTTAGCTCTAACACTGATGATCCACCTACAAATGTGAACTGACGTTCAAAAATAAAACATTTGAAAACGGACCATTTTCCACATTTCTGAAGCATGACGTAATGGGGGGGTGTTATCTCTTTTGTCGAAAATCAGCCGTTTTTGCTCGAACATTAAATGCCTCCAAATGGTATTTATTTCACTTCCCGGGGTGAAGAAACCCTTTTTGAGAACTCAGAGTGAGTAAATTGGCCATTTTCATGCACTTTTAACCATTCCATAAATCTTGTGTTTTGGGCCCCTGGAAGCATGAAAATCACTTTAAACATGCTAATTTTAGCTCTAACACTGATGATCCACCTACAAATGTGAACTGACGTTCAAAAATAAAACATTTGAAAACGGACCATTTTCCACATTTCTGAAGCATGATGTAATGGGGGGGTGTTATCTCTTTTGTCGAAAATCAGCCGTTTTTGCTCGAACATTAAATGCCTCCAAATGGTATTTAATTAATTTCCCGGGGTGAAGAAACCCTTTTTGAGAACTCAGAGTGAGTAAATTGGCCATTTTCATGCACTTTTAACCATTCCATAAATCTTGTGTTTTGGGCCCCTGGAAGCATGAAAATCACTTTAAACATGCTAGTTTTAGCTCTAACAGTGATGATCCACCTACAAATGTGAACTGACGTTCAAAAATAAAACATTTGAAAACGGACCATTTTCCACATTTCTGAAGCATGACGTAATGGGGGGGTGTTATCTCTTTTGTCGAAAATCAGCCGTTTTTGCTCAAACATTAAATGCCTCCAAATGGTATTTAATTAACTTCCCGAGCCCCTGGAAGCATGAAAATCACTTTAAACATGCTAATTTTAGCTCTAACACTGATGATCCACCTACAAATGTGAACTGACGTTCAAAAATAAAACATTTGAAAACGGACCATTTTCCACATTTCTGAAGCATGACGTAATGGGGGGGTGTTATCTCTTTTGTCGAAAATCAGCCGTTTTGCTCGAACATTAAATGCCTCCAAATGGTATTTATTTCACTTCCCGGGGTGAAGAAACCCTTTTTGAGAACTCAGAGTGAGTAAATTGGCCATTTTCATGCACTTTTAACCATTCCATAAATCTTGTGTTTTGGGCCCCTGGAAGCATGAAAATCACTTTAAACATGCTAATTTTAGCTCTAACACTGATGATCCACCTACAAATGTGAACTGACGTTCAAAAATAAAACATTTGAAAACGGACCATTTTCCACATTTCTGAAGCATGACGTAATGGGGGGTGTTATCTCTTTTGTCGAAAATCAGCCGTTTTTGCTCGAACATTAAATGCCTCCAAATGGTATTTAATTAACTTCCCGGGGTGAAGAAACCCTTTTTGAGAACTCAGAGTGAGTAAATTGGCCATTTTCATGCACTTTTAACCATTCCATAAATCTTGTGTTTTGGGCCCCTGGAAGCATGAAAATCACTTTAAACATGCTAATTTTAGCTCTAACACTGATGATCCACCTACAAATGTGAACTGACGTTCAAAAATAAAACATTTGAAAACTGACCATTTTCCACATTTCTGAAGCATGACGTAATGGGGGGGTGTTATCTCTTTTGTCGAAAATCAGCCGTTTTTGCTCGAACATTAAATGCCTCCAAATGGTATTTAATTAACTTCCCGAGCCCCTGGAAGCATGAAAATCACTTTAAACATGCTAATTTTAGCTCTAACACTGATGATCCACCTACAAATGTGAACTGACGTTCAAAAATAAAACATTTGAAAACGGACCATTTTCCACATTTCTGAAGCATGACGTAATGGGGGGGGTGTTATCTCTTTTGTCGAAAATCAGCCGTTTTTGCTCGAACATTAAATGCCTCCAAATGGTATTTATTTCACTTCCCGGGGTAAAGAAACCCTTTTTGAGAACTCAGAGTGAGTAAATTGGCCATTTTCATGCACTTTTAACCATTCCATAAATCTTGTGTTTTGGGCCCCTGGAAGCATGAAAATCACTTTAAACATGCTAATTTTAGCTCTAACACTGATGATCCACCTACAAATGTGAACTGACGTTCAAAAATAAAACATTTGAAAACGGACCATTTTCCACATTTCTGAAGCATGACGTAATGGGGGGGTGTTATCTCTTTTGTCGAAAATCAGCCGTTTTTGCTCGAACATTAAATGCCTCCAAATGGTATTTAATTAACTTCCCGAGCCCCTGGAAGCATGAAAATCACTTTAAACATGCTAATTTTAGCTCTAACACTGATGATCCACCTACAAATGTGAACTGACGTTCAAAAATAAAACATTTGAAAATGGACCATTTTCCACATTTCTGAAGCATGACGTAATGGGGGGGTGTTATCTCTTTTGTCGAAAATCAGCCGTTTTTGCTCGAACAATAAATGCCTCCAAATGGTATTTAATTAACTTCCCGGGGTGAAGAAACCCTTTTTGAGAACTCAGAGTGAGTAAATTGGCCATTTTCATGCACTTTTAACCATTCCATAAATCTTGTGTTTTGGGCCCCTGGAAGCATGAAAATCACTTTAAACATGCTAATTTTAGCTCTAACACTGATGATCCACCTACAAATGTGAACTGACGTTCAAAAATAAAACATTTGAAAACGGACCATTTTCCACATTTCTGAAGCATGACGTAATGGGGGGGTGTTATCTCTTTTGTCGAAAATCAGCCATTTTTGCTCGAACATTAAATGCCTCCAAATGGTATTTAATTAACTTCCCGAGCCCCTGGAAGCATGAAAATCACTTTAAACATGCTAATTTTAGCTCTAACACTGATGATCCACCTACAAATGTGAACTGATGTTCAAAAATAAAACATTTGAAAACGGACCATTTTCCACATTTCTGAAGCATGACGTAATGGGGGGGTGTTATCTCTTTTGTCGAAAATCAGCCGTTTTTGCTCGAACATTAAATGCCTCCAAATGGTATTTATTTCACTTCCCGAGCCCCTGGAAGCATGAAAATCACTTTAAACATGCTAATTTTAGCTCTAACACTGATGATCCACCTACAAATGTGAACTGACGTTCAAAAATAAAACATTTGAAAACGGACCATTTTCCACATTTCTGAAGCATGACGTAATGGGGGGGAGTTATCTCTTTTGTCGAAAATCAGCCGTTTTTGCTCGAACAATAAATGCCTCCAAATGGTATTTAATTAACTTCCCGGGCCCCTGGAAGCATGAAAATCACTTTAAACATGCTAATTTTAGCTCTAACACTGATGATCCACCTACAAATGTGAACTGACGTTCAAAAATAAAACATTTGAAAACGGACCGTTTTCCACATTTCTGAAGCATGACGTAACGGGGGGGTGTTATCTCTTTTGTCGAAAATCTGCCGTTTTTGCTCGAACATTAAATGCCTCCAAATGGTATTTAATTAACTTCCCGAGCCCCTGGAAGCATGAAAATCACTTTAAACATGCTAATTTTAGCTCTAACACTGATGATCCACCTACAAATGTGAACTGACGTTCAAAAATAAAACATTTGAAAACGGACCATTTTCCACATTTCTGAAGCATGACGTAATGGGGGGGTGTTATCTCTTTTGTCGAAAATCAGCCGTTTTTGCTCGAACATTAAATGCCTCCAAATGGTATTTATTTCACTTCCCGGGGTGAAGAAACCCTTTTTGAGAACTCAGAGTGAGTAAATTGGCCATTTTCATGCACTTTTAACCATTCCATTAATCTTGTGTTTTGGGCCCCTGGAAGCATGAAAATCACTTTAAACATGCTAATTTTAGCTCTAACACTGATGATCCACCTACAAATGTGAACTGACGTTCAAAAATAAAACATTTGAAAACGGACCATTTTCCACATTTCTGAAGCATGACGTAATGGGGGGGTGTTATCTCTTTTGTCGAAAATCAGCCGTTTTTGCTCGAACATTAAATGCCTCCAAATGGTATTTAATTAACTTCCCGAGCCCCTGGAAGCATGAAAATCACTTTAAACATGCTAATTTTAGCTCTAACACTGATGATCCACCTACAAATGTGAACTGACGTTCAAAAATAAAACATTTGAAAACGGACCATTTTCCACATTTCTGAAGCATGACGTAATGGGGGGGTGTTATCTCTTTTGTCGAAAATCAGCCGTTTTTGCTCGAACATTAAATGCCTCCAAATGGTATTTATTTCACTTCCCGAGCCCCTGGAAGCATGAAAATCACTTTAAACATGCTAATTTTAGCTCTAACACTGATGATCCACCTACAAATGTGAACTGACGTTCAAAAATAAAACATTTGAAAACGGACCATTTTCCACATTTCTGAAGCATGACGTAATGGGGGGGGGTGTTATCTCTTTTGTCGAAAATCAGCCGTTTTTGCTCGAACATTAAATGCCTCCAAATGGTATTTAATTAACTTCCCGAGCCCCTGGAAGCATGAAAATCACTTTAAACATGCTAATTTTAGCTCTAACACTGATGATCCACCTACAAATGTGAACTGACGTTCAAAAATAAAACATTTGAAAACGGACCATTTTCCACATTTCTGAAGCATGACGTAATGGGGGGGTGTTATCTCTTTTGTCGAAAATCAGCCGTTTTTGCTCGAACATTAAATGCCTCCAAATGGTATTTAATTAACTTCCCGGGGTGAAGAAACCCTTTTTGAGAACTCAGAGTGAGTAAATTGGCCATTTTCATGCACTTTTAACCATTCCATAAATCTTGTGTTTTGGGCCCCTGGAAGCATGAAAATCACTTTAAACATGCTAATTTTAGCTCTAACACTGATGATCCACCTACAAATGTGAACTGACGTTCAAAAATAAAACATTTGAAAACGGACCATTTTCCACATTTCTGAAGCATGACGTAATGGGGGGGTGTTATCTCTTTTGTCGAAAATCAGCCGTTTTTGCTCGAACATTAAATGCCTCCAAATGGTATTTAATTAACTTCCCGAGCCCCTGGAAGCATGAAAATCACGTTAAACATGCTAATTTTAGCTCTAACACTGATGATCCACCTACAAATGTGAACTGACGTTCAAAAATAAAACATTTGAAAACGGACCATTTTCCACATTTCTGAAGCATGACGTAATGGGGGGGTGTTATCTCTTTTGTCGAAAATCAGCCGTTTTTGCTCGAACATTAAATGCCTCCAAATGGTATTTATTTCACTTCCCGGGGTGAAGAAACCCTTTTTGAGGACTCAGAGTGAGTAAATTGGCCATTTTCATGCACTTTTAACCATTCCATTAATCTTGTGTTTTGGGCCCCTGGAAGCATGAAAATCACTTTAAACATGCTAATTTTAGCTCTAACACTGATGATCCACCTACAAATGTGAACTGACGTTCAAAAATAAAACATTTGAAAACGGACCATTTTCCACATTTCTGAAGCATGACGTAATGGGGGGGTGTTATCTCTTTTGTCGAAAATCAGCCGTTTTTGCTCGAACATTAAATGCCTCCAAATGGTATTTAATTAACTTCCCGAGCCCCTGGAAGCATGAAAATCACTTTAAACATGCTAATTTTAGCTCTAACACTGATGATCCACCTACAAATGTGAACTGACGTTCAAAAATAAAACATTTGAAAACGGACCATTTTCCACATTTCTGAAGCATGACGTAATGGGGGGGTGTTATCTCTTTTGTCGAAAATCAGCCGTTTTTGCTCGAACATTAAATGCCTCCAAATGGTATTTATTTCACTTCCCGAGCCCCTGGAAGCATGAAAATCACTTTAAACATGCTAATTTTAGCTCTAACACTGATGATCCACCTACAAATGTGAACTGACGTTCAAAAATAAAACATTTGAAAACGGACCATTTTCCACATTTCTGAAGCATGACGTAATGGGGGGGTGTTATCTCTTTTGTCGAAAATCAGCCGTTTTTGCTCGAACATTAAATGCCTCCAAATGGTATTTAATTAACTTCCCGGGCCCCTGGAAGCATGAAAATCACTTTAAACATGCTAATTTTAGCTCTAACACTGATGATCCACCTGCAAATGTGAACTGACGTTCAAAAATAAAACATTTGAAAACGGACCATTTTCCACATTTCTGAAGCATGACGTAATGGGGGGGTGTTATCTCTTTTGTCGAAAATCAGCCGTTTTTGCTCGAACATTAAATGCCTCCAAATGGTATTTAATTAACTTCCCGGGGTGAAGAAACCCTTTTTGAGAACTCAGAGTGAGTAAATTGGCCATTTTCATGCACTTTTAACCATTCCATAAATCTTGTGTTTTGGGCCCCTGGAAGCATGAAAATCACTTTAAACATGCTAATTTTAGCTCTAACACTGATGATCCACCTACAAATGTGAACTGACGTTCAAAAATAAAACATTTGAAAACGGACCATTTTCCACATTTCTGAAGCATGACGTAATGGGGGGGTGTTATCTCTTTTGTCGAAAATCAGCCGTTTTTGCTCTAACATTAAATGCCTCCAAATGGTATTTAATTAACTTCCCGAGCCCCTGGAAGCATGAAAATCACTTTAAACATGCTAATTTTAGCTCTAACACTGATGATCCACCTACAAATGTGAACTGACGTTCAAAAATAAAACATTTGAAAACGGACCATTTTCCACATTTCTGAAGCATGACGTAATGGGGGGGTGTTATCTCTTTTGTCGAAAATCAGCCGTTTTTGCTCGAACATTAAATGCCTCCAAATGGTATTTATTTCACTTCCCGGGGTGAAGAAACCCTTTTTGAGAACTCAGAGTGAGTAAATTGGCCATTTTCATGCACTTTTAACCATTCCATTAATCTTGTGTTTTGGGCCCCTGGAAGCATGAAAATCACTTTAAACATGCTAATTTTAGCTCTAACACTGATGATCCACCTACAAATGTGAACTGACGTTCAAAAATAAAACATTTGAAAACGGACCATTTTCCACATTTCTGAAGCATGACGTAATGGGGGGGTGTTATCTCTTTTGTCGAAAATCAGCCGTTTTTGCTCGAACATTAAATGCCTCCAAATGGTATTTATTTCACTTCCCGGGGTGAAGAAACCCTTTTTGAGAACTCAGAGTGAGTAAATTGGCCATTTTCATGCACTTTTAACCATTCCATTAATCTTGTGTTTTGGGCCCCTGAAAGCATGAAAATCACTTTAAACATGCTAATTTTAGCTCTAACACTGATGATCCACCTACAAATGTGAACTGACGTTCAAAAATAAAACATTTGAAAACGGACCATTTTCCACATTTCTGAAGCATGACGTAATGGGGGGGTGTTATCTCTTTTGTCGAAAATCAGCCGTTTTTGCTCGAACATTACATGCCTCCAAATGGTATTTAATTAACTTCCCGAGCCCCTGGAAGCATGAAAATCACTTTAAACATGCTAATTTTAGCTCTAACACTGATGATCCACCTACAAATGTGAACTGACGTTCAAAAATAAAACATTTGAAAACGGACCATTTTCCACATTTCTGAAGCATGACGTAATGGGGGGGTGTTATCTCTTTTGTCGAAAATCAGCCGTTTTTGCTCGAACATTAAATGCCTCCAAATGGTATTTAATTAACTTCCCGAGCCCCTGGAAGCATGAAAATCACTTTAAACATGCTAATTTTAGCTCTAACACTGATGATCCACCTACAAATGTGAACTGACGTTCAAAAATAAAACATTTGAAAACTGACCATTTTCCACATTTCTGAAGCATGACGTAATGGGGGGGTGTTATCTCTTTTGTCGAAAATCAGCCGTTTTTGCTCGAACATTAAATGCCTCCAAATGGTATTTAATTAACTTCCCGGGTGAAGAAACCCTTTTTGAGAACTCAGAGTGAGTAAATTGGCCATTTTCATGCACTTTTAACCATTCCATAAATCTTGTGTTTTGGGCCCCTGGAAGCATGAAAATCACTTTAAACATGCTAATTTTAGCTCTAACACTGATGATCCACCTACAAATGTGAACTGACGTTCAAAAATAAAACATTTGAAAACGGACCATTTTCCACATTTCTGAAGCATGACGTAATGGGGGGGTGTTATCTCTTTTGTCGAAAATCAGCCGTTTTTGCTCGAACATTAAATGCCTCCAAATTGTATTTATTTCACTTCCCGGGGTGAAGAAACCCTTTTTGAGAACTCAGAGTGAGTAAATTGGCCATTTTCATGCACTTTTAACCATTCCATTAATCTTGTGTTTTGGGCCCCTGGAAGCATGAAAATCACTTTAAACATGCTAATTTTAGCTCTAACACTGATGATCCACCTACAAATGTGAACTGACGTTCAAAAATAAAACATTTGAAAACGGACCATTTTCCAAATTTCTGAAGCATGACGTAATGGGGGGGTGTTATCTCTTTTGTCGAAAATCAGCCATTTTTGCTCGAACATTAAATGCCTCCAAATGGTATTTAATTAACTTCCCGAGCCCCTGGAAGCATGAAAATCACTTTAAACATGCTAATTTTAGCTCTAACACTGATGATCCACCTACAAATGTGAACTGACGTTCAAAAATAAAACATTTGAAAACGGACCATTTTCCACATTTCTGAAGCATGACGTAATGGGGGGGTGTTATCTCTTTTGTCGAAAATCAGCCGTTTTTGCTCGAACATTAAATGCCTCCAAATGGTATTTATTTCACTTCCTTAGCCCCTGGAAGCATGAAAATCACTTTAAACATGCTAATTTTAGCTCTAACACTGATGATCCACCTACAAATGTGAACTGACGTTCAAAAATAAAACATTTGAAAACGGACCATTTTCCACATTTCTGAAGCATGACGTAATGGGGGGTGTTATCTCTTTTGTCGAAAATCAGCTGTTTTTGCTCGAACATTAAATGCCTCCAAATGGTATTTATTTCACTTCCCGGGGTGAAGAAACCCTTTTTGAGAACTCAGAGTGAGTAAATTGGCCATTTTCATGCACTTTTAACCATTCCATAAATCTTGTGTTTTGGGCCCCTGGAAGCATGAAAATCACTTTAAACATGCTAATTTTAGCTCTAACACTGATGATCCACCTACAAATGTGAACTGACGTTCAAAAATAAAACATTTGAAAACGGACCATTTTCCACATTTCTGAAGCATGACGTAATGGGGGGGTGTTATCTCTTTTGTCGAAAATCAGCCGTTTTTGCTCGAACATTAAATGCCTCCAAATGGTATTTAATTAACTTCCCGAGCCCCTGGAAGCATGAAAATCACTTTAAACATGCTAATTTTAGCTCTAACACTGATGATCCACCTACAAATGTGAACTGACGTTCAAAAATAAAACATTTGAAAACGGACCATTTTCCACATTTCTGAAGCATGACGTAATGGGGGGGTGTTATCTCTTTTGTCGAAAATCTGCCGTTTTTGCTCGAACATTAAATGCCTCCAAATGGTATTTATTTCACTTCCTGAGCCCCTGGAAGCATGAAAATCACTTTAAACATGCTAATTTTAGCTCTAACACTGATGATCCACCTACAAATGTGAACTGACGTTCAAAAATAAAACATTTGAAAATGGACCATTTTCCACATTTCTGAAGCATGACGTAATTGTGGGGTGTTATCTCTTTTGTCGAAAATCAGCCGTTTTTGCTCGAACATTAAATGCCTCCAAATGGTATTTAATTAACTTCCCGGGGTGAAGAAACCCTTTTTGAGAACTCAGAGTGAGTAAATTGGCCATTTTCATGCACTTTTAACCATTCCATAAATCTTGTGTTTTGGGCCCCTGGAAGCATGAAAATCACTTTAAACATGCTAATTTTAGCTCTAACACTGATGATCCACCTACAAATGTGAACTGACGTTCAAAAATAAAACATTTGAAAACGGACCATTTTCCACATTTCTGAAGCATGACGTAATGGGGGGGTGTTATCTCTTTTGTCGAAAATCAGCCGTTTTTGCTCGAACATTAAATGCCTCCAAATGGTATTTAATTAACTTCCCGAGCCCCTGGAAGCATGAAAATCACTTTAAACATGCTAATTTTAGCTCTAACACTGATGATCCACCTACAAATGTGAACTGACGTTCAAAAATAAAACATTTGAAAACGGACCATTTTCCACATTTCTGAAGCATGACGTAATGGGGGGGGTGTTATCTCTTTTGTCGAAAATCAGCCGTTTTTGCTCGAACATTAAATGCCTCCAAATGGTATTTAATCAACTTCCCGAGCCCCTGGAAGCATGAAAATCACTTTAAACATGCTAATTTTAGCTCTAACACTGATGATCCACCTACAAATGTGAACTGACGTTCAAAAATAAAACATTTGAAAATGGACCATTTTCCACATTTCTGAAGCATGACGTAATGGGGGGGTGTTATCTCTTTTGTCGAAAATCAGCCGTTTTTGCTCGAACAATAAATGCCTCCAAATGGTATTTAATTAACTTCCCGGGCCCCTGGAAGCATGAAAATCACTTTAAACATGCTAATTTTAGCTCTAACACTGATGATCCACCTACAAATGTGAACTGACGTTCAAAAATAAAACATTTGAAAACGGACCATTTTCCACATTTCTGAAGCATGACGTAATGGGGGGGGTGTTATCTCTTTTGTTGAAAATCAGCCGTTTTTGCTCGAACATTAAATGCCTCCAAATGGTATTTAATTAGCTTCCGGGGGTGAAGAAACCCTTTTTGAGAACTCAGAGTGAGTAAATTGGCCATTTTCATGCACTTTTAACCATTCCATAAATCTTGTGTTTTGGGCCCCTGGAAGCATGAAAATCACTTTAGACATGCTAATTTTAGCTCTAACACTGATGATCCACCTACAAATGTGAACTGACGTTCAAAAATAAAACATTTGAAAACGGACCATTTTCCACATTTCTGAAGCATGACGTAATGGGGGGTGTTATCTCTTTTGTCGAAAATCAGCTGTTTTTGCTCGAACATTAAATGCCTCCAAATGGTATTTATTTCACTTCCCGGGGTGAAGAAACCCTTTTTGAGAACTCAGAGTGAGTAAATTGGCCATTTTCATGCACTTTTAACCATTCCATAAATCTTGTGTTTTGGGCCCCTGGAAGCATGAAAATCACTTTAAACATGCTAATTTTAGCTCTAACACTGATGATCCACCTACAAATGTGAACTGACGTTCAAAAATAAAACATTTGAAAACGGACCATTTTCCACATTTCTGAAGCATGACGTAATGGGGGGGTGTTATCTCTTTTGTCGAAAATCAGCCGTTTTTGCTCGAACATTAAATGCCTCCAAATGGTATTTATTTAACTTCCCGAGCCCCTGGAAGCATGAAAATCACTTTAAACATGCTAATTTTAGCTCTAACACTGATGATCCACCTACAAATGTGAACTGACGTTCAAAAATAAAACATTTGAAAACGGACCATTTTCCACATTTCTGAAGCATGACGTAATGGGGGGGTGTTATCTCTTTTGTCGAAAATCAGCCGTTTTTGCTCGAACATTAAATGCCTCCAAATGGTATTTAATTAACTTCCCGGGTGAAGAAACCCTTTTTGAGAACTCAGAGTGAGTAAATTGGCCATTTTCATGCACTTTTAACCATTCCATAAATCTTGTGTTTTGGGCCCCTGGAAGCATGAAAATCACTTTAAACATGCTAATTTTAGCTCTAACACTGATGATCCACCTACAAATGTGAACTGACGTTCAAAAATAAAACATTTGAAAACGGACCATTTTCCACATTTCTGAAGCATGACGTAATGGGGGGGTGTTATCTCTTTTGTCGAAAATCAGCCGTTTTTGCTCGAACATTAAATGCCTCCAAATTGTATTTATTTCACTTCCCGGGGTGAAGAAACCCTTTTTGAGAACTCAGAGTGAGTAAATTGGCCATTTTCATGCACTTTTAACCATTCCATTAATCTTGTGTTTTGGGCCCCTGGAAGCATGAAAATCACTTTAAACATGCTAATTTTAGCTCTAACACTGATGATCCACCTACAAATGTGAACTGACGTTCAAAAATAAAACATTTGAAAACGGACCATTTTCCAAATTTCTGAAGCATGACGTAATGGGGGGGTGTTATCTCTTTTGTCGAAAATCAGCCGTTTTTGCTCGAACATTAAATGCCTCCAAATGGTATTTAATTAACTTCCCGAGCCCCTGGAAGCATGAAAATCACTTTAAACATGCTAATTTTAGCTCTAACACTGATGATCCACCTACAAATGTGAACTGACGTTCAAAAATAAAACATTTGAAAACGGACCATTTTCCACATTTCTGAAGCATGACGTAATGGGGGGGTGTTATCTCTTTTGTCGAAAATCAGCCGTTTTTGCTCGAACATTAAATGCCTCCAAATGGTATTTATTTCACTTCCTTAGCCCCTGGAAGCATGAAAATCACTTTAAACATGCTAATTTTAGCTCTAACACTGATGATCCACCTACAAATGTGAACTGACGTTCAAAAATAAAACATTTGAAAACGGACCATTTTCCACATTTCTGAAGCATGACGTAATGGGGGGTGTTATCTCTTTTGTCGAAAATCAGCTGTTTTTGCTCGAACATTAAATGCCTCCAAATGGTATTTATTTCACTTCCCGGGGTGAAGAAACCCTTTTTGAGAACTCAGAGTGAGTAAATTGGCCATTTTCATGCACTTTTAACCATTCCATAAATCTTGTGTTTTGGGCCCCTGGAAGCATGAAAATCACTTTAAACATGCTAATTTTAGCTCTAACACTGATGATCCACCTACAAATGTGAACTGACGTTCAAAAATAAAACATTTGAAAACGGACCATTTTCCACATTTCTGAAGCATGACGTAATGGGGGGGTGTTATCTCTTTTGTCGAAAATCAGCCGTTTTTGCTCGAACATTAAATGCCTCCAAATGGTATTTAATGAACTTCCCGAGCCCCTGGAAGCATGAAAATCACTTTAAACATGCTAATTTTAGCTCTAACACTGATGATCCACCTACAAATGTGAACTGACGTTCAAAAATAAAACATTTGAAAACGGACCATTTTCCACATTTCTGAAGCATGACGTAATGGGGGGGTGTTATCTCTTTTGTCGAAAATCAGCCGTTTTTGCTCGAACATTAAATGCCTCCAAATGGTATTTATTTCACTTCCTGAGCCCCTGGAAGCATGAAAATCACTTTAAACATGCTAATTTTAGCTCTAACACTGATGATCCACCTACAAATGTGAACTGACGTTCAAAAATAAAACATTTGAAAATGGACCATTTTCCACATTTCTGAAGCATGACGTAATTGTGGGGTGTTATCTCTTTTGTCGAAAATCAGCCGTTTTTGCTCGAACATTAAATGCCTCCAAATGGTATTTAATTAACTTCCCGGGGTGAAGAAACCCTTTTTGAGAACTCAGAGTGAGTAAATTGGCCATTTTCATGCACTTTTAACCATTCCATAAATCTTGTGTTTTGGGCCCCTGGAAGCATGAAAATCACTTTAAACATGCTAATTTTAGCTCTAACACTGATGATCCACCTACAAATGTGAACTGACGTTCAAAAATAAAACATTTGAAAACGGACCATTTTCCACATTTCTGAAGCATGACGTAATGGGGGGGTGTTATCTCTTTTGTCGAAAATCAGCCGTTTTTGCTCGAACATTAAATGCCTCCAAATGGTATTTAATTAACTTCCCGAGCCCCTGGAAGCATGAAAATCACTTTAAACATGCTAATTTTAGCTCTAACACTGATGATCCACCTACAAATGTGAACTGACGTTCAAAAATAAAACATTTGAAAACGGACCATTTTCCACATTTCTGAAGCATGACGTAATGGGGGGGGTGTTATCTCTTTTGTCGAAAATCAGCCGTTTTTGCTCGAACATTAAATGCCTCCAAATGGTATTTATTTCACTTCCCGGGGTGAAGAAACCCTTTTTGAGAACTCAGAGTGAGTAAATTGGCCATTTTCATGCACTTTTAACCATTCCATAAATCTTGTGTTTTGGGCCCCTGGAAGCATGAAAATCACTTTAAACATGCTAATTTTAGCTCTAACACTGATGATCCACCTACAAATGTGAACTGACGTTCAAAAATAAAACATTTGAAAACGGACCATTTTCCACATTTCTGAAGCATGACGTAATGGGGGGGTGTTATCTCTTTTGTCGAAAATCAGCCGTTTTTGCTCGAACATTAAATGCCTCCAAATGGTATTTAATTAACTTCCCGAGCCCCTGGAAGCATGAAAATCACTTTAAACATGCTAATTTTAGCTCTAACACTGATGATCCACCTACAAATGTGAACTGACGTTCAAAAATAAAACATTTGAAAACGGACCATTTTCCACATTTCTGAAGCATGACGTAATGGGGGGGTGTTATCTCTTTTGTCGAAAATCAGCCGTTTTTGCTCGAACATTAAATGCCTCCAAATGGTATTTATTTCACTTCCTGAGCCCCTGGAAGCATGAAAATCACTTTAAACATGCTAATTTTAGCTCTAACACTGATGATCCACCTACAAATGTGAACTGACGTTCAAAAATAAAACATTTGAAAATGGACCATTTTCCACATTTCTGAAGCATGACGTAATTGTGGGGTGTTATCTCTTTTGTCGAAAATCAGCCGTTTTTGCTCGAACATTAAATGCCTCCAAATGGTATTTAATTAACTTCCCGGGGTGAAGAAACCCTTTTTGAGAACTCAGAGTGAGTAAATTGGCCATTTTCATGCACTTTTAACCATTCCATAAATCTTGTGTTTTGGGCCCCTGGAAGCATGAAAATCACTTTAAACATGCTAATTTTAGCTCTAACACTGATGATCCACCTACAAATGTGAACTGACGTTCAAAAATAAAACATTTGAAAACGGACCATTTTCCACATTTCTGAAGCATGACGTAATGGGGGGGTGTTATCTCTTTTGTCGAAAATCAGCCGTTTTTGCTCGAACATTAAATGCCTCCAAATGGTATTTAATTAACTTCCCGAGCCCCTGGAAGCATGAAAATCACTTTAAACATGCTAATTTTAGCTCTAACACTGATGATCCACCTACAAATGTGAACTGACGTTCAAAAATAAAACATTTGAAAACGGACCATTTTCCACATTTCTGAAGCATGACGTAATGGGGGGGGTGTTATCTCTTTTGTCGAAAATCAGCCGTTTTTGCTCGAACATTAAATGCCTCCAAATGGTATTTAATCAACTTCCCGAGCCGCTGGAAGCATGAAAATCACTTTAAACATGCTAATTTTAGCTCTAACACTGATGATCCACCTACAAATGTGAACTGACGTTCAAAAATAAAACATTTGAAAATGGACCATTTTCCACATTTCTGAAGCATGACGTAATGGGGGGGTGTTATCTCTTTTGTCGAAAATCAGCCGTTTTTGCTCGAACAATAAATGCCTCCAAATGGTATTTAATTAACTTCCCGGGCCCCTGGAAGCATGAAAATCACTTTAAACATGCTAATTTTAGCTCTAACACTGATGATCCACCTACAAATGTGAACTGACGTTCAAAAATAAAACATTTGAAAACGGACCATTTTCCACATTTCTGAAGCATGACGTAATGGGGGGGGTGTTATCTCTTTTGTTGAAAATCAGCCGTTTTTGCTCGAACATTAAATGCCTCCAAATGGTATTTAATTAACTTCCGGGGGTGAAGAAACCCTTTTTGAGAACTCAGAGTGAGTAAATTGGCCATTTTCATGCACTTTTAACCATTCCATAAATCTTGTGTTTTGGGCCCCTGGAAGCATGAAAATCACTTTAGACATGCTAATTTTAGCTCTAACACTGATGATCCACCTACAAATGTGAACTGACGTTCAAAAATAAAACATTTGAAAACGGACCATTTTCCACATTTCTGAAGCATGACGTAATGGGGGGTGTTATCTCTTTTGTCGAAAATCAGCTGTTTTTGCTCGAACATTAAATGCCTCCAAATGGTATTTATTTCACTTCCCGGGGTGAAGAAACCCTTTTTGAGAACTCAGAGTGAGTAAATTGGCCATTTTCATGCACTTTTAACCATTCCATAAATCTTGTGTTTTGGGCCCCTGGAAGCATGAAAATCACTTTAAACATGCTAATTTTAGCTCTAACACTGATGATCCACCTACAAATGTGAACTGACGTTCAAAAATAAAACATTTGAAAACGGACCATTTTCCACATTTCTGAAGCATGACGTAATGGGGGGGTGTTATCTCTTTTGTCGAAAATCAGCCGTTTTTGCTCGAACATTAAATGCCTCCAAATGGTATTTAATTAACTTCCCGAGCCCCTGGAAGCATGAAAATCACTTTAAACATGCTAATTTTAGCTCTAACACTGATGATCCACCTACAAATGTGAACTGACGTTCAAAAATAAAACATTTGAAAACGGACCATTTTCCACATTTCTGAAGCATGACGTAATGGGGGGGTGTTATCTCTTTTGTCGAAAATCAGCCGTTTTTGCTCGAACATTAAATGCCTCCAAATGGTATTTATTTCACTTCCTGAGCCCCTGGAAGCATGAAAATCACTTTAAACATGCTAATTTTAGCTCTAACACTGATGATCCACCTACAAATGTGAACTGACGTTCAAAAATAAAACATTTGAAAATGGACCATTTTCCACATTTCTGAAGCATGACGTAATTGTGGGGTGTTATCTCTTTTGTCGAAAATCAGCCGTTTTTGCTCGAACATTAAATGACTCCAAATGGTATTTAATTAACTTCCCGGGGTGAAGAAACCCTTTTTGAGAACTCAGAGTGAGTAAATTGGCCATTTTCATGCACTTTTAACCATTCCATAAATCTTGTGTTTTGGGCCCCTGGAAGCATGAAAATCACTTTAAACATGCTAATTTTAGCTCTAACACTGATGATCCACCTACAAATGTGAACTGACGTTCAAAAATAAAACATTTGAAAACGGACCATTTTCCACATTTCTGAAGCATGACGTAATGGGGGGGGTGTTATCTCTTTTGTCGAAAATCAGCCGTTTTTGCTCGAACATTAAATGCCTCCAAATGGTATTTATTTCACTTCCCGGGGTGAAGAAACCCTTTTTGAGAACTCAGAGTGAGTAAATTGGCCATTTTCATGCACTTTTAACCATTCCATAAATCTTGTGTTTTGGGCCCCTGGAAGCATGAAAATCACTTTAAACATGCTAATTTTAGCTCTAACACTGATGATCCACCTACAAATGTGAACTGACGTTCAAAAATAAAACATTTGAAAACGGACCATTTTCCACATTTCTGAAGCATGACGTAATGGGGGGGTGTTATCTCTTTTGTCGAAAATCAGCCGTTTTTGCTCGAACATTAAATGCCTCCAAATGGTATTTAATTAACTTCCCGAGCCCCTGGAAGCATGAAAATCACTTTAAACATGCTAATTTTAGCTCTAACACTGATGATCCACCTACAAATGTGAACTGACGTTCAAAAATAAAACATTTGAAAACGGACCATTTTCCACATTTCTGAAGCATGACGTAATGGGGGGGTGTTATCTCTTTTGTCGAAAATCAGCCGTTTTTGTTCGAACATTAAATGCCTCCAAATGGTATTTATTTCACTTCCTGAGCCCCTGGAAGCATGAAAATCACTTTAAACATGCTAATTTTAGCTCTAACACTGATGATCCACCTACAAATGTGAACTGACGTTCAAAAATAAAACATTTGAAAATGGACCATTTTCCACATTTCTGAAGCATGACGTAATTGTGGGGTGTTATCTCTTTTGTCGAAAATCAGCCGTTTTTGCTCGAACATTAAATGCCTCCAAATGGTATTTAATTAACTTCCCGGGGTGAAGAAACCCTTTTTGAGAACTCAGAGTGAGTAAATTGGCCATTTTCATGCACTTTTAACCATTCCATAAATCTTGTGTTTTGGGCCCCTGGAAGCATGAAAATCACTTTAAACATGCTAATTTTAGCTCTAACACTGATGATCCACCTACAAATGTGAACTGACGTTCAAAAATAAAACATTTGAAAACGGACCATTTTCCACATTTCTGAAGCATGACGTAATGGGGGGGTGTTATCTCTTTTGTCGAAAATCAGCTGTTTTTGCTCGAACATTAAATGCCTCCAAATGGTATTTAATTAACTTCCCGAGCCCCTGGAAGCATGAAAATCACTTTAAACATGCTAATTTTAGCTCTAACACTGATGATCCACCTACAAATGTGAACTGACGTTCAAAAATAAAACATTTGAAAACGGACCATTTTCCACATTTCTGAAGCATGACGTAATGGGGGGGGTGTTATCTCTTTTGTCGAAAATCTGCCGTTTTTGCTCGAACATTAAATGCCTCCAAATGGTATTTAATCAACTTCCCGAGCCCCTGGAAGCATGAAAATCACTTTAAACATGCTAATTTTAGCTCTAACACTGATGATCCACCTACAAATGTGAACTGACGTTCAAAAATAAAACATTTGAAAACGGACCATTTTCCACATTTCTGAAGCATGACGTAATGGGGGGGTGTTATCTCTTTTGTCGAAAATCAGCCGTTTTTGCTCGAACAATAAATGCCTCCAAATGGTATTTAATTAACTTCCCGGGCCCCTGGAAGCATGAAAATCACTTTAAACATGCTAATTTTAGCTCTAACACTGATGATCCACCTACAAATGTGAACTGACGTTCAAAAATAAAACATTTGAAAACGGACCATTTTCCACATTTCTGAAGCATGACGTAATGGGGGGGGTGTTATCTCTTTTGTTGAAAATCAGCCGTTTTTGCTCGAACATTAAATGCCTCCAAATGGTATTTAATTAACTTCCGGGGGTGAAGAAACCCTTTTTGAGAACTCAGAGTGAGTAAATTGGCCATTTTCATGCACTTTTAACCATTCCATAAATCTTGTGTTTTGGGCCCCTGGAAGCATGAAAATCACTTTAGACATGCTAATTTTAGCTCTAACACTGATGATCCACCTACAAATGTGAACTGACGTTCAAAAATAAAACATTTGAAAACGGACCATTTTCCACATTTCTGAAGCATGACGTAATGGGGGGTGTTATCTCTTTTGTCGAAAATCAGCTGTTTTTGCTCGAACATTAAATGCCTCCAAATGGTATTTATTTCACTTCCCGGGGTGAAGAAACCCTTTTTGAGAACTCAGAGTGAGTAAATTGGCCATTTTCATGCACTTTTAACCATTCCATAAATCTTGTGTTTTGGGCCCCTGGAAGCATGAAAATCACTTTAAACATGCTAATTTTAGCTCTAACACTGATGATCCACCTACAAATGTGAACTGACGTTCAAAAAGAAAACATTTGAAAACGGACCATTTTCCACATTTCTGAAGCATGACGTAATGGGGGGGGTGTTATCTCTTTTGTCGAAAATCAGCCGTTTTTGCTCGAACATTAAATGCCTCCAAATGGTATTTAATTAACTTCCCGAGCCCCTGGAAGCATGAAAATCACTTTAAACATGCTAATTTTTGCTCTAACACTGATGATCCACCTACAAATGTGAACTGACGTTCAAAAATAAAACATTTGAAAACGGACCATTTTCCACATTTCTGAAGCATGACGTAATGGGGGGGTGTTATCTCTTTTGTCGAAAATCAGCCGTTTTTGCTCGAACATTAAATGCCTCCAAATGGTATTTATTTCACTTCCTGAGCCCCTGGAAGCATGAAAATCACTTTAAACATGCTAATTTTAGCTCTAACACTGATGATCCACCTACAAATGTGAACTGACGTTCAAAAATAAAACATTTGAAAATGGACCATTTTCCACATTTCTGAAGCATGACGTAATTGTGGGGTGTTATCTCTTTTGTCGAAAATCAGCCGTTTTTGCTCGAACATTAAATGCCTCCAAATGGTATTTAATTAACTTCCCGGGGTGAAGAAACCCTTTTTGAGAACTCAGAGTGAGTAAATTGGCCATTTTCATGCACTTTTAACCATTCCATAAAGCTTGTGTTTTGGGCCCCTGGAAGCATGAAAATCACTTTAAACATGCTAATTTTAGCTCTAACACTGATGATCCACCTACAAATGTGAACTGACGTTCAAAAATAAAACATTTGAAAACGGACCATTTTCCACATTTCTGAAGCATGACGTAATGGGGGGGGTGTTATCTCTTTTGTCGAAAATCAGCCGTTTTTGCTCGAACATTAAATGCCTCCAAATGGTATTTAATTAACTTCCCGAGCCCCTGGAAGCATGAAAATCACTTTAAACATGCTAATTTTAGCTCTAACACTGATGATCCACCTACAAATGTGAACTGACGTTCAAAAATAAAACATTTGAAAACGGACCATTTTCCACATTTCTGAAGCATGACGTAATGGGGGGGGTGTTATCTCTTTTGTCGAAAATCAGCCGTTTTTGCTCGAACATTAAATGCCTCCAAATGGTATTTAATCAACTTCCCGAGCCCCTGGAAGCATGAAAATCACTTTAAACATGCTAATTTTAGCTCTAACACTGATGATCCACCTAAAAATGTGAACTGACGTTCAAAAATAAAACATTTGAAAACGGACCATTTTCCACATTTCTGAAGCATGACGTAATGGGGGGGTGTTATCTCTTTTGTCGAAAATCAGCCGTTTTTGCTCGAACAATAAATGCCTCCAAATGGTATTTAATTAACTTCCCGGGCCCCTGGAAGCATGAAAATCACTTTAAACATGCTAATTTTAGCTCTAACACTGATGATCCACCTACAAATGTGAACTGACGTTCAAAAATAAAACATTTGAAAACGGACCATTTTCCACATTTCTGAAGCATGACGTAATGGGGGGGGTGTTATCTCTTTTGTTGAAAATCAGCCGTTTTTGCTTGAACATTAAATGCCTCCAAATGGTATTTAATTAACTTCCGGGGGTGAAGAAACCCTTTTTGAGAACTCAGAGTGAGTAAATTGGCCATTTTCATGCACTTTTAACCATTCCATAAATCTTGTGTTTTGGGCCCCTGGAAGCATGAAAATCACTTTAAACATGCTAATTTTAGCTCTAACACTGATGATCCACCTACAAATGTGAACTGACGTTCAAAAATAAAACATTTGAAAACGGACCATTTTCCACATTTCTGAAGCATGACGTAATGGGGGGGTGTTATCTCTTTTGTCGAAAATCAGCCGTTTTTGCTCGAACATTAAATGCCTCCAAATGGTATTTAATTAACTTCCCGAGCCCCTGGAAGCATGAAAATCACTTTAAACATGCTAATTTTAGCTCTAACACTGATGATCCACCTACAAATGTGAACTGACGTTCAAAAATAAAACATTTGAAAACGGACCATTTTCCACATTTCTGAAGCATGACGTAATGGGGGGGGTGTTATCTCTTTTGTCGAAAATCAGCCGTTTTTGCTCGAACATTAAATGCCTCCAAATGGTATTTAATCAACTTCCCGAGCCCCTGGAAGCATGGAAATCACTTTAAACATGCTAATTTTAGCTCTAACACTGATGATCCACCTACAAATGTGAACTGACGTTCAAAAATAAAACATTTGAAAACGGACCATTTTCCACATTTCTGAAGCATGACGTAATGGGGGGTGTTATCTCTTTTGTCGAAAATCAGCCGTTTTTGCTCGAACATTAAATGCCTCCAAATGGTATTTATTTCACTTCCCGAGCCCCTGGAAGCATGAAAATCACTTTAAACATGCTAATTTTAGCTCTAACACTGATGATCCACCTACAAATGTGAACTGACGTTCAAAAATAAAACATTTGAAAACGGACCATTTTCCACATTTCTGAAGCATGACGTAATGGGGGGGGTGTTATCTCTTTTGTTGAAAATCAGCCGTTTTTGCTTGAACATTAAATGCCTCCAAATGGTATTTAATTAACTTCCGGGGGTGAAGAAACCCTTTTTGAGAACTCAGAGTGAGTAAATTGGCCATTTTCATGCACTTTTAACCATTCCATAAATCTTGTGTTTTGGGCCCCTGGAAGCATGAAAATCACTTTAAACATGCTAATTTTAGCTCTAACACTGATTATCCACCTACAAATGTGAACTGACGTTCAAAAATAAAACATTTGAAAACGGACCATTTTCCACATTTCTGAAGCATGACGTAATGGGGGGGTGTTATCTCTTTTGTCGAAAATCAGCCGTTTTTGCTCGAACATTAAATGCCTCCAAATGGTATTTAATTAACTTCCCGAGCCCCTGGAAGCATGAAAATCACTTTAAACATGCTAATTTTAGCTCTAATACTGATGATCCACCTACAAATGTGAACTGACGTTCAAAAATAAAACATTTGAAAACTGACCATTTTCCACATTTCTGAAGCATGACGTAATGGGGGGGGTGTTATCTCTTTTGTCGAAAATCAGCCGTTTTTGCTCGAACATTAAATGCCTCCAAATGGTATTTATTTCACTTCCCGGGGTGAAGAAACCCTTTTTGAGAACTCAGAGTGAGTAAATTGGCCATTTTCATGCACTTTTAACCATTCCATTAATCTTGTGTTTTGGGCCCCTGGAAGCATGAAAATCACTTTAAACATGCTAATTTTAGCTCTAACACTGATGATCCACCTACAAATGTGAACTGACGTTCAAAAATAAAACATTTGAAAACGGACCATTTTCCACATTTCTGAAGCATGACGTAATGGGGGGGTGTTATCTCTTTTGTCGAAAATCAGCCGTTTTTGCTCGAACATTAAATGCCTCCAAATGGTATTTAATTAACTTCCCGAGCCCCTGGAAGCATGAAAATCACTTTAAACATGCTAATTTTAGCTCTAACACTGATGATCCACCTACAAATGTGAACTGACGTTCAAAAATAAAACATTTGAAAACGGACCATTTTCCACATTTCTGAAGCATGACGTAATGGGGGGGGTGTTATCTCTTTTGTCGAAAATCAGCCGTTTTTGCTCGAACATTAAATGCCTCCAAATGGTATTTAATCAACTTCCCGAGCCCCTGGAAGCATGAAAATCACTTTAAACATGCTAATTTTAGCTCTAACACTGATGATCCACCTACAAATGTGAACTGACATTCAAAAATAAAACATTTGAAAACGGACCATTTTCCACATTTCTGAAGCATGACGTAATGGGGGGTGTTATCTCTTTTGTCGAAAATCAGCCGTTTTTGCTCGAACATTAAATGCCTCCAAATGGTATTTATTTCACTTCCCGAGCCCCTGGAAGCATGAAAATCACTTTAAACATGCTAATTTTAGCTCTAACACTGATGATCCACCTACAAATGTGAACTGACGTTCAAAAATAAAACATTTGAAAACGGACCATTTTCCACATTTCTGAAGCATGACGTAATGGGGGGGGTGTTATCTCTTTTGTCGAAAATCAGCCGTTTTTGCTCGAACATTAAATGCCTCCAAATGGTATTTAATTAACTTCCCGAGCCCCTGGAAGCATGAAAATCACTTTAAACATGCTAATTTTAGCTCTAACACTGATGATCCACCTACAAATGTGAACTGACGTTCAAAAATAAAACATTTGAAAACGGACCATTTTCCACATTTCTGAAGCATGACGTAATGGGGGGGTGTTATCTCTTTTGTCGAAAATCAGCCGTTTTTGCTCGAACATTAAATGCCTCCAAATGGTATTTAATTAACTTCCCGGGGTGAAGAAACCCTTTTTGAGAACTCAGAGTGAGTAAATTGGCCATTTTCATGCACTTTTAACCATTCCATAAATCTTGTGTTTTGGGCCCCTGGAAGCATGAAAATCACTTTAAACATGCTAATTTTAGCTCTAACACTGATGATCCACCTACAAATGTGAACTGACGTTCAAAAATAAAACATTTGAAAACGGACCATTTTCCACATTTCTGAAGCATGACGTAATGGGGGGGTGTTATCTCTTTTGTCGAAAATCAGCCGTTTTTGCTCGAACATTAAATGCCTCCAAATGGTATTTAATTAACTTCCCGAGCCCCTGGAAGCATGAAAATCACTTTAAACATGCTAATTTTAGCTCTAACACTGATGATCCACCTACAAATGTGAACTGACGTTCAAAAATAAAACATTTGAAAACGGACCATTTTCCACATTTCTGAAGCATGACGTAATGGGGGGGTGTTATCTCTTTTGTCGAAAATCAGCCGTTTTTGCTCGAACATTAAATGCCTCCAAATGGTATTTATTTTACTTCCCGAGCCCCTGGAAGCATGAAAATCACTTTAAACATGCTAATTTTAGCTCTAACACTGATGATCCACCTACAAATGTGAACTGACGTTCAAAAATAAAACATTTGAAAACGGACAATTTTCCACATTTCTGAAGCATGACGTAATGGGGGGGTGTTATCTCTTTTGTCGAAAATCAGCCGTTTTTGCTCGAACATTAAATGCCTCCAAATGGTATTTAATTAACTTCCCGGGGTGAAGAAACCCTTTTTGAGAACTCAGAGTGAGTAAATTGGCCATTTTCATGCACTTTTAACCATTCCATAAATCTTGTGTTTTGGGCCCCTGGAAGCATGAAAATCACTTTAAACATGCTAATTTTAGCTCTAACACTGATGATCCACCTACAAATGTGAACTGACGTTCAAAAATAAAACATTTGAAAACGGACCATTTTCCACATTTCTGAAGCATGACGTAATGGGGGGGTGTTATCTCTTTTGTCGAAAATCAGCCGTTTTTGCTTGAACATTAAATGCCTCCAAATGGTATTTATTTCACTTCCCGAGCCCCTGGAAGCATGAAAATCACTTTAAACATGCTAATTTTAGCTCTAACACTGATGATCCACCTACAAATGTGAACTGACGTTCAAAAATAAAACATTTGAAAACGGACCATTTTCCACATTTCTGAAGCATGACGTAATGGGGGGGTGTTATCTCTTTTGTCGAAAATCAGCCGTTTTTGCTCGAACAATAAATGCCTCCAAATGGTATTTAATTAACTTCCCGGGCCCCTGGAAGCATGAAAATCACTTTAAACATGCTAATTTTAGCTCTAACACTGATGATCCACCTACAAATGTGAACTGACGTTCAAAAATAAAACATTTGAAAAAGGACCATTTTCCACATTTCTGAAGCATGACGTAATGGGGGGGTGTTATCTCTTTTGTCGAAAATCAGCCGTTTTTGCTCGAACATTAAATGCCTCCAAATGGTATTTAATTAACTTCCCGGGGTGAAGAAACCCTTTTTGAGAACTCAGAGTGAGTAAATTGGCCATTTTCATGCACTTTTAACCATTCCATAAATCTTGTGTTTTGGGCCCCTGGAAGCATGAAAATCACTTTAAACATGCTAATTTTAGCTCTAACACTGATGATCCACCTACAAATGTGAACTGACGTTCAAAAATAAAACATTTGAAAACGGACCATTTTCCACATTTCTGAAGCATGACGTAATGGGGGGGTGTTATCTCTTTTGTCGAAAATCAGCCGTTTTTGCTCGAACATTAAATGCCTCCAAATGGTATTTAATTAACTTCCCGAGCCCCTGGAAGCATGAAAATCACTTTAAACATGCTAATTTTAGCTCTAACACTGATGATCCACCTACAAATGTGAACTGACGTTCAAAAATAAAACATTTGAAAACGGACCATTTTCCACATTTCTGAAGCATGACGTAATGGGGGGGTGTTATCTCTTTTGTCGAAAATCAGCCGTTTTTGCTCGAACATTAAATGCCTCCAAATGGTATTTATTTCACTTCCCGAGCCCCTGGAAGCATGAAAATCACTTTAAACATGCTAATTTTAGCTCTAACACTGATGATCCACCTACAAATGTGAACTGACGTTCAAAAATAAAACATTTGAAAACGGACCATTTTCCACATTTCTGAAGCATGACGTAATGGGGGGGGTGTTATCTCTTTTGTCGAAAATCAGCCGTTTTTGCTCGAACATTAAATGCCTCCAAATGGTATTTAATTAACTTCCCGAGCCCCTGGAAGCATGAAAATCACTTTAAACATGCTAATTTTAGCTCTAACACTGATGATCCACCTACAAATGTGAACTGACGTTCAAAAATAAAACATTTGAAAACGGACCATTTTCCACATTTCTGAAGCATGACGTAATGGGGGGGTGTTATCTCTTTTGTCGAAAATCAGCCGTTTTTGCTCGAACATTAAATGCCTCCAAATGGTATTTAATTAACTTCCCGGGGTGAAGAAACCCTTTTTGAGAACTCAGAGTGAGTAAATTGGCCATTTTCATGCACTTTTAATCATTCCATAAATCTTGTGTTTTGGGCCCCTGGAAGCATGAAAATCACTTTAAACATGCTAATTTTAGCTCTAACACTGATGATCCACCTACAAATGTGAACTGACGTTCAAAAATAAAACATTTGAAAACGGACCATTTTCCACATTTCTGAAGCATGACGTAATGGGGGGGTGTTATCTCTTTTGTCGAAAATCAGCCGTTTTTGCTCGAACATTAAATGCCTCCAAATGGTATTTAATTAACTTCCCGAGCCCCTGGAAGCATGAAAATCACTTTAAACATGCTAATTTTAGCTCTAACACTGATGATCCACCTACAAATGTGAACTGACGTTCAAAAATAAAACATTTGAAAACGGACCATTTTCCACATTTCTGAAGCATGACGTAATGGGGGGGTGTTATCTCTTTTGTCGAAAATCAGCCGTTTTTGCTCGAACATTAAATGCCTCCAAATGGTATTTATTTCACTTCCCGGGGTGAAGAAACCCTTTTTGAGGACTCAGAGTGAGTAAATTGGCCATTTTCATGCACTTTTAACCATTCCATTAATCTTGTGTTTTGGGCCCCTGGAAGCATGAAAATCACTTTAAACATGCTAATTTTAGCTCTAACACTGATGATCCACCTACAAATGTGAACTGACGTTCAAAAATAAAACATTTGAAAACGGACCATTTTCCACATTTCTGAAGCATGACGCAATGGGGGGGTGATATCTCTTTTGTCGAAAATCAGCCGTTTTTGCTCGAACATTAAATGCCTCCAAATGGTATTTAATTAACTTCCCGAGCCCCTGGAAGCATGAAAATCACTTTAAACATGCTAATTTTAGCTCTAACACTGATGATCCACCTACAAATGTGAACTGACGTTCAAAAATAAAACATTTGAAAACGGACCATTTTCCACATTTCTGAAGCATGACGTAATGGGGGGGTGTTATCTCTTTTGTCGGAAATCAGCCGTTTTTGCTCGAACATTAAATGCCTCCAAATGGTATTTATTTCACTTCCCGAGCCCCTGGAAGCATGAAAATCACTTTAAACATGCTAATTTTAGCTCTAACACTGATGATCCACCTACAAATGTGAACTGACGTTCAAAAATAAAACATTTGAAAACGGACCATTTTCCACATTTCTGAAGCATGACGTAATGGGGGGGTGTTATCTCTTTTGTCGAAAATCAGCTGTTTTTGCTCGAACATTAAATGCCTCCAAATGGTATTTAATTAACTTCCCGGGGTGAAGAAACCCTTTTTGAGAACTCAGAGTGAGTAAATTGGCCATTTTCATGCACTTTTAACCATTCCATAAATCTTGTGTTTTGGGCCCCTGGAAGCATGAAAATCACTTTAAACATGCTAATTTTAGCTCTAACACTGATGATCCACCTACAAATGTGAACGGACGTTCAAAAATAAAACATTTGAAAACGGACCATTTTCCACATTTCTGAAGCATGACGTAATGGGGGGGTGTTATCTCTTTTGTCGAAAATCAGCCGTTTTTGCTCGAACATTAAATGCCTCCAAATGGTATTTAATTAACTTCCCGAGCCCCTGGAAGCATGAAAATCACTTTAAACATGCTAATTTTAGCTCTAACACTGATGATCCACCTACAAATGTGAACTGACGTTCAAAAATAAAACATTTGAAAACGGACCATTTTCCACATTTCTGAAGCATGACGTAATGGGGGGGTGTTATCTCTTTTGTCGAAAATCAGCCGTTTTTGCTCGAACATTAAATGCCTCCAAATGGTATTTAATTAACTTCCCGGGCCCCTGGAAGCATGAAAATCACTTTAAACATGCTAATTTTAGCTCTAACACTGATGATCCACCTACAAATGTGAACTGACGTTCAAAAATAAAACATTTGAAAACGGACCATTTTCCACATTTCTGAAGCATGACGTAATGGGGGGGTGTTATCTCTTTTGTCGAAAATCAGCCGTTTTTGCTCGAACATTAAATGCCTCCAAATGGTATTTAATTAACTTCCTGGGGTGAAGAAACCCTTTTTGAGAACTCAGAGTGAGTAAATTGGCCATTTTCATGCACTTTTAACCATTCCATAAATCTTGTGTTTTGGGCCCCTGGAAGCATGAAAATCACTTTAAGCATGCTAATTTTAGCTCTAACACTGATGATCCACCTACAAATGTGAACTGACGTTCAAAAATAAAACATTTGAAAACGGACCATTTTCCACATTTCTGAAGCATGACGTAATGGGGGGGTGTTATCTCTTTTGTCGAAAATCAGCCGTTTTTGCTCGAACATTAAATGCCTCCAAATGATATTTAATTAACTTCCCGGGGTGAAGAAACCCTTTTTGAGAACTCAGATTGAGTAAATTGGCCATTTTCATGCACTTTTAACCATTCCATAAATCTTGTGTTTTGGGCCCCTGGAAGCATGAAAATCACTTTAAACATGCTAATTTTAGCTCTAACACTGATGATCCACCTACAAATGTGAACTGACGTTCAAAAATAAAACATTTGAAAACGGACCATTTTCCACATTTCTGAAGCATGACGTAATGGGGGGGTGTTATCTCTTTTGTCGAAAATCAGCCGTTTTTGCTCGAACATTAAATGCCTCCAAATGGTATTTATTTCACTTCCCGGGGTGAAGAAACCCTTTTTGAGAACTCAGAGTGAGTAAATTGGCCATTTTCATGCACTTTTAACCATTCCATAAATCTTGTGTTTTGGGCCCCTGGAAGCATGAAAATCACTTTGAACATGCTAATTTTAGCTCTAACACTGATGATCCACCTACAAATGTGAACTGACGTTCAAAAATAAAACATTTGAAAACGGACCATTTTCCACATTTGTGAAGCATGACGTAATGGGGGGGTGTTATCTCTTTTGTCGAAAATCAGCCGTTTTTGCTCGAACATTAAATGCCTCCAAATGGTATTTAATTAACTTCCCGAGCCCCTGGAAGCATGAAAATCACTTTAAACATGCTAATTTTAGCTCTAACACTGATGATCCACCTACAAATGTGAACTGACGTTCAAAAATAAAACATTTGAAAACGGACCATTTTCCACATTTCTGAAGCATGACGTAATGGGGGGTGTTATCTCTTTTGTCGAAAATCAGCCGTTTTTGCTCGAACATTAAATGCCTCCAAATGGTATTTAATTAACTTTCCGAGCCCCTGGAAGCATGAAAATCACTTTAAACATGCTAATTTTAGCTCTAACACTGATGATCCACCTACAAATGTGAACTGACGTTCAAAAATAAAACATTTCAAAACATACCATTTTCCACATTTCTGAAGCATGACGTAATGGGGGGGTGTTATCTCTTTTGTCGAAAATCAGCCGTTTTTGCTCGAACATTAAATGCCTCCAAATGGTATTTAATTAACTTCCCGAGCCCCTGGAAGCATGAAAATCACTTTAAACATGCTAATTTTAGCTCTAACACTAATGATCCACCTACAAATGTGAACTGACGTTCAAAAATAAAACATTTGAAAACGGACCATTTTCCACATTTCTGAAGCATGACGTAATGGGGGGGTGTTATCTCTTTTGTCGAAAATCAGCCGTTTTTGCTCGAACATTAAATGCCTCCAAATGGTATTTAATTAACTTCCCGAGCCCCTGGAAGCATGAAAATCACTTTAAACATGCTAATTTTAGCTCTAACACTGATGATCAACCTACAAATGTGAACTGACGTTCAAAAATAAAACATTTGAAAACGGACCATTTTCCACATTTCTGAAGCATGACGTAATGGGGGGTGTTATCTCTTTTGTCGAAAATCAGCCGTTTTTGCTCGAACATTAAATGCCTCCAAATGGTATTTAATTAACTTCCCGGGGTGAAGAAACCCTTTTTGAGAACTCAGAGTGAGTAAATTGGCCATTTTCATGCACTTTTAACCATTCCATAAATCTTGTGTTTTGGGCCCCTGGAAGCATGAAAATCACTTTAAACATGCTAATTTTAGCTCTAACACTGATGATCCACCTACAAATGTGAACTGACGTTCAAAAATAAAATATTTGAAAACGGACCATTTTCCACATTTCTGAAGCATGACGTAATGGGGGGGTGTTATCTCTTTTGTCGAAAATCAGCCGTTTTTGCTCGAACATTAAATGCCTCCAAATGGTATTTAATTAACTTCCCGGGGTGAAGAAACCCTTTTTGAGAACTCAGAGTGAGTAAATTGGCCATTTTCATGCACTTTTAACCATTCCATAAATCTTGTGTTTTGGGCCCCTGGAAGCATGAAAATCACTTTAAACATGCTAATTTTAGCTCTAACACTGATGATCCACCTACAAATGTGAACTGACGTTCAAAAATAAAACATTTGAAAACGGACCATTTTCCACATTTCTGAAGCATGACGTAATGGGGGGGTGTTATCTCTTTTGTCGAAAATCAGCCGTTTTTGCTCGAACATTAAATGCCTCCAAATGGTATTTATTTCACTTCCCGGGGTGAAGAAACCCTTTTTGAGAACTCAGAGTGAGAAAATTGGCCATTTTCATGCACTTTTAACCATTCCATAAATCTTGTGTTTTGGGCCCCTGGAAGCATGAAAATCACTTTAAACATGCTAATTTTAGCTCTAACACTGATGATCCACCTACAAATGTGAACGGACGTTCAAAAATAAAACATTTGAAAACGGACCATTTTCCACATTTCTGAAGCATGACGTAATGGGGGGGTGTTATCTCTTTTGTCGAAAATCAGCCGTTTTTGCTCGAACATTAAATGCCTCCAAATGGTATTTAATTAACTTCCCGAGCCCCTGGAAGCATGAAAATCACTTTAAACATGCTAATTTTAGCTCTAACACTGATGATCCACCTACAAATGTGAACTGACGTTCAAAAATAAAACATTTGAAAACGGACCATTTTCCACATTTCTGAAGCATGACGTAATGGGGGGGTGTTATCTCTTTTGTCGAAAATCAGCCGTTTTTGCTCGAACATTAAATGCCTCCAAATGGTATTTAATTAACTTCCCGGGCCCCTGGAAGCATGAAAATCACTTTAAACATGCTAATTTTAGCTCTAACACTGATGATCCACCTACAAATGTGAACTGACGTTCAAAAATAAAACATTTGAAAACGGACCATTTTCCACATTTCTGAAGCATGACGTAATGGGGGGGTGTTATCTCTTTTGTCGAAAATCAGCCGTTTTTGCTCGAACATTAAATGCCTCCAAATGGTATTTAATTAACTTCCTGGGGTGAAGAAACCCTTTTTGAGAACTCAGAGTGAGTAAATTGGCCATTTTCATGCACTTTTAACCATTCCATAAATCTTGTGTTTTGGGCCCCTGGAAGCATGAAAATCACTTTAAGCATGCTAATTTTAGCTCTAACACTGATGATCCACCTACAAATGTGAACTGACGTTCAAAAATAAAACATTTGAAAACGGACCATTTTCCACATTTCTGAAGCATGACGTAATGGGGGGGTGTTATCTCTTTTGTCGAAAATCAGCCGTTTTTGCTCGAACATTAAATGCCTCTAAATGATATTTAATTAACTTCCCGGGGTGAAGAAACCCTTTTTGAGAACTCAGATTGAGTAAATTGGCCATTTTCATGCACTTTTAACCATTCCATAAATCTTGTGTTTTGGGCCCCTGGAAGCATGAAAATCACTTTAAACATGCTAATTTTAGCTCTAACACTGATGATCCACCTACAAATGTGAACTGACGTTCAAAAATAAAACATTTGAAAACGGACCATTTTCCACATTTCTGAAGCATGACGTAATGGGGGGGTGTTATCTCTTTTGTCGAAAATCAGCCGTTTTTGCTCGAACATTAAATGCCTCCAAATGGTATTTATTTCACTTCCCGGGGTGAAGAAACCCTTTTTGAGAACTCAGAGTGAGTAAATTGGCCATTTTCATGCACTTTTAACCATTCCATAAATCTTGTGTTTTGGGCCCCTGGAAGCATGAAAATCACTTTGAACATGCTAATTTTAGCTCTAACACTGATGATCCACCTACAAATGTGAACTGACGTTCAAAAATAAAACATTTGAAAACGGACCATTTTCCACATTTGTGAAGCATGACGTAATGGGGGGGTGTTATCTCTTTTGTCGAAAATCAGCCGTTTTTGCTCGAACATTAAATGCCTCCAAATGGTATTTAATTAACTTCCCGAGCCCCTGGAAGCATGAAAATCACTTTAAACATGCTAATTTTAGCTCTAACACTGATGATCCACCTACAAATGTGAACTGACGTTCAAAAATAAAACATTTGAAAACGGACCATTTTCCACATTTCTGAAGCATGACGTAATGGGGGGTGTTATCTCTTTTGTCGAAAATCAGCCGTTTTTGCTCGAACATTAAATGCCTCCAAATGGTATTTAATTAACTTTCCGAGCCCCTGGAAGCATGAAAATCACTTTAAACATGCTAATTTTAGCTCTAACACTGATGATCCACCTACAAATGTGAACTGACGTTCAAAAATAAAACATTTCAAAACATACCATTTTCCACATTTCTGAAGCATGACGTAATGGGGGGGTGTTATCTCTTTTGTCGAAAATCAGCCGTTTTTGCTCGAACATTAAATGCCTCCAAATGGTATTTAATTAACTTCCCGAGCCCCTGGAAGCATGAAAATCACTTTAAACATGCTAATTTTAGCTCTAACACTAATGATCCACCTACAAATGTGAACTGACGTTCAAAAATAAAACATTTGAAAACGGACCATTTTCCACATTTCTGAAGCATGACGTAATGGGGGGGTGTTATCTCTTTTGTCGAAAATCAGCCGTTTTTGCTCGAACATTAAATGCCTCCAAATGGTATTTAATTAACTTCCCGAGCCCCTGGAAGCATGAAAATCACTTTAAACATGCTAATTTTAGCTCTAACACTGATGATCAACCTACAAATGTGAACTGACGTTCAAAAATAAAACATTTGAAAACGGACCATTTTCCACATTTCTGAAGCATGACGTAATGGGGGGTGTTATCTCTTTTGTCGAAAATCAGCCGTTTTTGCTCGAACATTAAATGCCTCCAAATGGTATTTAATTAACTTTCCGAGCCCCTGGAAGCATGAAAATCACTTTAAACATGCTAATTTTAGCTCTAACACTGATGATCCACCTACAAATGTGAACTGACGTTCAAAAATAAAACATTTGAAAACGGACCATTTTCCACATTTCTGAAGCATGACGTAATGGGGGGGTGTTATCTCTTTTGTCGAAAATCAGCCGTTTTTGCTCGAACATTAAATGCCTCCAAATGGTATTTAATTAACTTCCCGAGCCCCTGGAAGCATGAAAATCACTTTAAACATGCTAATTTTAGCTCTAACACTGATGATCAACCTACAAATGTGAACTGACGTTCAAAAATAAAACATTTGAAAACGGACCATTTTCCACATTTCTGAAGCATGACGTAATGGGGGGTGTTATCTCTTTTGTCGAAAATCAGCCGTTTTTGCTCGAACATTAAATGCCTCCAAATGGTATTTAATTAACTTCCCGGGGTGAAGAAACCCTTTTTGAGAACTCAGAGTGAGTAAATTGGCCATTTTCATGCACTTTTAACCATTCCATAAATCTTGTGTTTTGGGCCCCTGGAAGCATGAAAATCACTTTAAACATGCTAATTTTAGCTCTAACACTGATGATCCACCTACAAATGTGAACTGACGTTCAAAAATAAAATATTTGAAAACGGACCATTTTCCACATTTCTGAAGCATGACGTAATGGGGGGGTGTTATCTCTTTTGTCGAAAATCAGCCGTTTTTGCTCGAACATTAAATGCCTCCAAATGGTATTTAATTAACTTCCCGGGGTGAAGAAACCCTTTTTGAGAACTCAGAGTGAGTAAATTGGCCATTTTCATGCACTTTTAACCATTCCATAAATCTTGTGTTTTGGGCCCCTGGAAGCATGAAAATCACTTTAAACATGCTAATTTTAGCTCTAACACTGATGATCCACCTACAAATGTGAACTGACGTTCAAAAATAAAACATTTGAAAACGGACCATTTTCCACATTTCTGAAGCATGACGTAATGGGGGGGTGTTATCTCTTTTGTCGAAAATCAGCCGTTTTTGCTCGAACATTAAATGCCTCCAAATGGTATTTATTTCACTTCCCGGGGTGAAGAAACCCTTTTTGAGAACTCAGAGTGAGAAAATTGGCCATTTTCATGCACTTTTAACCATTCCATAAATCTTGTGTTTTGGGCCCCTGGAAGCATGAAAATCACTTTAAACATGCTAATTTTAGCTCTAACACTGATGATCCACCTACAAATGTGAACTGACGTTCAAAAATAAAACATTTGAAAACGGACCATTTTCCACATTTCTGAAGCATGACGTAATGGGGGGTGTTATCTCTTTTGTCGAAAATCAGCCGTTTTTGCTCGAACATTAAATGCCTCCAAATGGTATTTAATTAACTTCCCGAGCCCCTGGAAGCATGAAAATCACTTTAAACATGCTAATTTTAGCTCTAACACTGATGATCCACCTACAAATGTGAACTGACGTTCAAAAATAAAACATTTGAAAACGGACCATTTTCCACATTTCTGAAGCATGACGTAATGGGGGGGTGTTATCTCTTTTGTCGAAAATCAGCCGTTTTTGCTCGAACATTAAATGCCTCCAAATGGTATTTATTTCACTTCCCGGGGTGAAGAAACCCTTTTTGAGAACTCAGAGTGAGTAAATTGGCCATTTTCATGCATTTTTAACCATTCCATTAATCTCTTGTTTTTTGGGCCCCTGGAAGCATGAAAATCACTTTAAACATGCTAATTTTAGCTCTAACACTGATGATCCACCTACAAATGTGAACTGACGTTCAAAAATAAAACATTTGAAAACGGACCATTTTCCACATTTCTGAAGCATGACGTAATGGGGGGGTGTTATCTCTTTTGTCGAAAATCAGCCGTTTTTGCTCGAACATTAAATGCCTCCAAATGGTATTTAATTAACTTCCCGAGCCCCTGGAAGCATGAAAATCACTTTAAACATGCTAATTTTAGCTCTAACACTGATGATCCACCTACAAATGTGAACTGACGTTCAAAAATAAAACATTTGAAACGGACCATTTTCCACATTTCTGAAGCATGACGTAATGGGGGGGTGTTATCTCTTTTGTCGAAAATCAGCCGTTTTTGCTCGAACATTAAATGCCTCCAAATGGTATTTAATTAACTTCCCGAGCCCCTGGAAGCATGAAAATCACTTTAAACATGCTAATTTTAGCTCTAACACTGATGATCCACCTACAAATGTGAACTGACGTTCAAAAATAAAACATTTGAAAACATACCATTTTCCACATTTCTGAAGCATGACGTAATGGGGGGGTGTTATCTCTTTTGTCGAAAATCAGCCGTTTTTGCTCGAACATTAAATGCCTCCAAATGGTATTTATTTCACTTCCCGAGCCCCTGGAAGCATGAAAATCACTTTAAACATGCTAATTTTAGCTCTAACACTGATGATCCACCTACAAATGTGAACTGACGTTCAAAAATAAAACATTTGAAAACGGACCATTTTCCACATTTCTGAAACATGACGTAATGGGGGGGTGTTATCTCTTTTGTCGAAAATCAGCTGTTTTTGCGCGAACATTAAATGCCTCCAAATGGTATTTATTTCACTTCCCGAGCCCCTGGAAGCATGAAAATCACTTTAAACATGCTAATTTTAGCTCTAACACTGATGATCCACCTACAAATGTGAACTGACGTTCAAAAATAAAACATTTGAAAACGGACCATTTTCCACATTTCTGAAGCATGACGTAATGGGGGGGTGTTATCTCTTTTGTCGAAAATCAGCCGTTTTTGCTCGAACATTAAATGCCTCCAAATGGTATTTAATTAACTTCCCGAGCCCCTGGAAGCATGAAAATCACTTTAAACATGCTAATTTTAGCTCTAACACTGATGATCCACCTACAAATGTGAACTGACGTTCAAAAATAAAACATTTGAAAACGGACCATTTTCCACATTTCTGAAGCATGACGTAATGGGGGGGTGTTATCTCTTTTGTCGAAAATCAGCCGTTTTTGCTCGAACATTAAATGCCTCCAAATGGTATTTATTTCACTTCCCGGGGTGAAGAAACCCTTTTTGAGAACTCAGAGTGAGTAAATTGGCCATTTTCATGCACTTTTAACCATTCCATAAATCTTGTGTTTTGGGCCCCTGGAAGCATGAAAATCACTTTAAACATGCTAATTTTAGCTCTAACACTGATGATCCACCTACAAATGTGAACTGACGTTCAAAAATAAAACATTTGAAAACGGACCATTTTCCACATTTCTGAAGCATGACGTAATGGGGGGGTGTTATCTCTTTTGTCGAAAATCAGCCGTTTTTGCTCGAACATTAAATGCCTCCAAATGGTATTTAATTAACTTCCCGGGGTGAAGAAACCCTTTTTGAGAACTCAGAGTGAGTAAATTGGCCATTTTCATGCACTTTTAACCATTCCATAAATCTTGTGTTTTGGGCCCCTGGAAGCATGAAAATCACTTTAAACATGCTAATTTTAGCTCTAACACTGATGATCCACCTACAAATGTGAACTGACGTTCAAAAATAAAACATTTGAAAACGGACCATTTTCCACATTTCTGAAGCATGACGTAATGGGGGGGTGTTATCTCTTTTGTCGAAAATCAGCCGTTTTTGCTCGAACATTAAATGCCTCCAAATGGTATTTAATTAACTTCCCGAGCCCCTGGAAGCATGAAAATCACTTTAAACATGCTAATTTTAGCTCTAACACTGATGATCCACCTACAAATGTGAACTGACGTTCAAAAATAAAACATTTGAAAACGGACCATTTTCCACATTTCTGAAGCATGACGTAATGGGGGGGTGTTATCTCTTTTGTCGAAAATCAGCCGTTTTTGCTCGAACATTAAATGCCTCCAAATGGTATTTATTTCACTTCCTGAGCCCCTGGAAGCATGAAAATCACTTTAAACATGCTAATTTTAGCTCTAACACTGATGATCCACCTACAAATGTGAACTGACGTTCAAAAATAAAACATTTGAAAACGGACCATTTTCCACATTTCTGAAGCATGACGTAATGGGGGGGTGTTATCTCTTTTGTCGAAAATCAGCCGTTTTTGCTCGAACATTAAATGCCTCCAAATGGTATTTATTTCACTTCCCGGGGTGAAGAAACCCTTTTTGAGAACTCAGAGTGAGTAAATTGGCCATTTTCATGCACTTTTAACCATTCCATAAATCTTGTGTTTTGGGCCCCTGGAAGCATGAAAATCACTTTAAACATGCTAATTTTAGCTCTAACACTGATGATCCACCTACAAATGTGAACTGACGTTCAAAAATAAAACATTTGAAAACGGACCATTTTCCACATTTCTGAAGCATGATGTAATGGGGGGGTGTTATCTCTTTTGTCGAAAATCAGCCGTTTTTGCTCGAACATTAAATGCCTCCAAATGGTATTTAATTAACTTCCCGGGGTGAAGAAACCCTTTTTGAGAACTCAGAGTGAGTAAATTGGCCATTTTTATGCACTTTTAACCATTCCATAAATCTTGTGTTTTGGGCCCCTGGAAGCATGAAAATCACTTTAAACATGCTAGTTTTAGCTCTAACAGTGATGATCCACCTACAAATGTGAACTGACGTTCAAAAATAAAACATTTGAAAACGGACCATTTTCCACATTTCTGAAGCATGACGTAATGGGGGGGTGTTATCTCTTTTGTCGAAAATCAGCCGTTTTTGCTCAAACATTAAATGCCTCCAAATGGTATTTAATTAACTTCCCGAGCCCCTGGAAGCATGAAAATCACTTTAAACATGCTAATTTTAGCTCTAACACTGATGATCCACCTACAAATGTGAACTGACGTTCAAAAATAAAACATTTGAAAACGGACCATTTTCCACATTTCTGAAGCATGACGTAATGGGGGGGTGTTATCTCTTTTGTCGAAAATCAGCCGTTTTGCTCGAACATTAAATGCCTCCAAATGGTATTTATTTCACTTCCCGGGGTGAAGAAACCCTTTTTGAGAACTCAGAGTGAGTAAATTGGCCATTTTCATGCACTTTTAACCATTCCATAAATCTTGTGTTTTGGGCCCCTGGAAGCATGAAAATCACTTTAAACATGCTAATTTTAGCTCTAACACTGATGATCCACCTACAAATGTGAACTGACGTTCAAAAATAAAACATTTGAAAACGGACCATTTTCCACATTTCTGAAGCATGACGTAATGGGGGGGTGTTATCTCTTTTGTCGAAAATCAGCCGTTTTTGCTCGAACATTAAATGCCTCCAAATGGTATTTAATTAACTTCCCGGGGTGAAGAAACCCTTTTTGAGAACTCAGAGTGAGTAAATAGGCCATTTTCATGCACTTTTAACCATTCCATAAATCTTGTGTTTTGGGCCCCTGGAAGCATGAAAATCACTTTAAACATGCTAATTTTAGCTCTAACACTGATGATCCACCTACAAATGTGAACTGACGTTCAAAAATAAAACATTTGAAAACTGACCATTTTCCACATTTCTGAAGCATGACGTAATGGGGGGGTGTTATCTCTTTTGTCGAAAATCAGCCGTTTTTGCTCGAACATTAAATGCCTCCAAATGGTATTTAATTAACTTCCCGAGCCCCTGGAAGCATGAAAATCACTTTAAACATGCTAATTTTAGCTCTAACACTGATGATCCACCTACAAATGTGAACTGACGTTCAAAAATAAAACATTTGAAAACGGACCATTTTCCACATTTCTGAAGCATGACGTAATGGGGGGGTGTTATCTCTTTTGTCGAAAATCAGCCGTTTTTGCTCGAACATTAAATGCCTCCAAATGGTATTTAATTAACTTCCCGGGGTGAAGAAACCCTTTTTGAGAACTCAGAGTGAGTAAATTGGCCATTTTCATGCACTTTTAACCATTCCATAAATCTTGTGTTTTGGGCCCCTGGAAGCATGAAAATCACTTTAAACATGCTAGTTTTAGCTCTAACACTGATGATCCACCTACAAATGTGAACTGACGTTCAAAAATAAAACATTTGAAAACGGACCATTTTCCACATTTCTGAAGCATGACGTAATGGGGGGGTGTTATCTCTTTTGTCGAAAATCAGCCGTTTTTGCTCAAACATTAAATGCCTCCAAATGGTATTTAATTAACTTCCCGAGCCCCTGGAAGCATGAAAATCACTTTAAACATGCTAATTTTAGCTCTAACACTGATGATCCACCTACAAATGTGAACTGACGTTCAAAAATAAAACATTTGAAAACGGACCATTTTCCACATTTCTGAAGCATGACGTAATGGGGGGGTGTTATCTCTTTTGTCGAAAATCAGCCGTTTTTGCTCGAACATTAAATGCCTCCAAATGGTATTTATTTCACTTCCTGAGCCCCTGGAAGCATGAAAATCACTTTAAACATGCTAATTTTAGCTCTAACACTGATGATCCACCTACAAATGTGAACTGACGTTCAAAAATAAAACATTTGAAAATGGACCATTTTCCATATTTCTGAAGCATGACGTAATGGGGGGGTGTTATCTCTTTTTTCGAAAATCAGCCGTTTTTGCTCGAACAATAAATGCCTCCAAATGGTATTTAATTAACTTCCCGGGGTGAAGAAACCCTTTTTGAGAACTCAGAGTGAGTAAATTGGCCATTTTCATGCACTTTTAACCATTCCATAAATCTTGTGTTTTGGGCCCCTGGAAGCATGAAAATCACTTTAAACATGCTAATTTTAGCTCTAACACTGATGATCCACCTACAAATGTGAACTGACGTTCAAAAATAAAACATTTGAAAACGGACCATTTTCCACATTTCTGAAGCATGACGTAATGGGGGGGTGTTATCTCTTTTGTCGAAAATCAGCCGTTTTTGCTCGAACATTAAATGCCTCCAAATGGTATTTAATTAACTTCCCGAGCCCCTGGAAGCATGAAAATCACTTTAAACATGCTAATTTTAGCTCTAACACTGATGATCCACCTACAAATGTGAACTGATGTTCAAAAATAAAACATTTGAAAACGGACCATTTTCCACATTTCTGAAGCATGACGTAATGGGGGGGTGTTATCTCTTTTGTCGAAAATCAGCCGTTTTTGCTCGAACATTAAATGCCTCCAAATGGTATTTATTTCACTTCCCGAGCCCCTGGAAGCATGAAAATCACTTTAAACAGGCTAATTTTAGCTCTAACACTGATGATCCACCTACAAATGTGAACTGACGTTCAAAAATAAAACATTTGAAAACGGACCATTTTCCACATTTCTGAAGCATGACGTAATGGGGGGGAGTTATCTCTTTTGTCGAAAATCAGCCGTTTTTGCTCGAACAATAAATGCCTCCAAATGGTATTTAATTAACTTCCCGGGCCCCTGGAAGCATGAAAATCACTTTAAACATGCTAATTTTAGCTCTAACACTGATGATCCACCTACAAATGTGAACTGACGTTCAAAAATAAAACATTTGAAAACGGACCATTTTCCACATTTCTGAAGCATGACGTAATGGGGGGGTGTTATCTCTTTTGTCGAAAATCTGCAGTTTTTGCTCGAACATTAAATGCCTCCAAATGGTATTTAATTAACTTCCCGAGCCCCTGGAAGCATGAAAATCACTTTAAACATGCTAATTTTAGCTCTAACACTGATGATCCACCTACAAATGTGAACTGACGTTCAAAAATAAAACATTTGAAAACGGACCATTTTCCACATTTCTGAAGCATGACGTAATGGGGGGGTGTTATCTCTTTTGTCGAAAATCAGCCGTTTTTGCTCGAACATTAAATGCCTCCAAATGGTATTTATTTCACTTCCCGGGGTGAAGAAACCCTTTTTGAGAACTCAGAGTGAGTAAATTGGCCATTTTCATGCACTTTTAACCATTCCATTAATCTTGTGTTTTGGGCCCCTGGAAGCATGAAAATCACTTTAAACATGCTAATTTTAGCTCTAACACTGATGATCCACCTACAAATGTGAACTGACGTTCAAAAATAAAACATTTGAAAACGGACCATTTTCCACATTTCTGAAGCATGACGTAATGGGGGGGTGTTATCTCTTTTGTCGAAAATCAGCCGTTTTTGCTCGAACATTAAATGCCTCCAAATGGTATTTAATTAACTTCCCGAGCCCCTGGAAGCATGAAAATCACTTTAAACATGCTAATTTTAGCTCTAACACTAATGATCCACCTACAAATGTGAACTGACGTTCAAAAATAAAACATTTGAAAACGGACCATTTTCCACATTTCTGAAGCATGACGTAATGGGGGGGTGTTATCTCTTTTGTCGAAAATCAGCCGTTTTTGCTCGAACATTAAATGCCTCCAAATGGTATTTAATTAACTTCCCGAGCCCCTGGAAGCATGAAAATCACTTTAAACATGCTAATTTTAGCTCTAACACTGATGATCAACCTACAAATGTGAACTGACGTTCAAAAATAAAACATTTGAAAACGGACCATTTTCCACATTTCTGAAGCATGACGTAATGGGGGGTGTTATCTCTTTTGTCGAAAATCAGCCGTTTTTGCTCGAACATTAAATGCCTCCAAATGGTATTTAATTAACTTCCCGGGGTGAAGAAACCCTTTTTGAGAACTCAGAGTGAGTAAATTGGCCATTTTCATGCACTTTTAACCATTCCATAAATCTTGTGTTTTGGGCCCCTGGAAGCATGAAAATCACTTTAAACATGCTAATTTTAGCTCTAACACTGATGATCCACCTACAAATGTGAACTGACGTTCAAAAATAAAATATTTGAAAACGGACCATTTTCCACATTTCTGAAGCATGACGTAATGGGGGGGTGTTATCTCTTTTGTCGAAAATCAGCCGTTTTTGCTCGAACATTAAATGCCTCCAAATGGTATTTAATTAACTTCCCGGGGTGAAGAAACCCTTTTTGAGAACTCAGAGTGAGTAAATTGGCCATTTTCATGCACTTTTAACCATTCCATAAATCTTGTGTTTTGGGCCCCTGGAAGCATGAAAATCACTTTAAACATGCTAATTTTAGCTCTAACACTGATGATCCACCTACAAATGTGAACTGACGTTCAAAAATAAAACATTTGAAAACGGACCATTTTCCACATTTCTGAAGCATGACGTAATGGGGGGGTGTTATCTCTTTTGTCGAAAATCAGCCGTTTTTGCTCGAACATTAAATGCCTCCAAATGGTATTTATTTCACTTCCCGGGGTGAAGAAACCCTTTTTGAGAACTCAGAGTGAGAAAATTGGCCATTTTCATGCACTTTTAACCATTCCATAAATCTTGTGTTTTGGGCCCCTGGAAGCATGAAAATCACTTTAAACATGCTAATTTTAGCTCTAACACTGATGATCCACCTACAAATGTGAACTGACGTTCAAAAATAAAACATTTGAAAACGGACCATTTTCCACATTTCTGAAGCATGACGTAATGGGGGGTGTTATCTCTTTTGTCGAAAATCAGCCGTTTTTGCTCGAACATTAAATGCCTCCAAATGGTATTTAATTAACTTCCCGAGCCCCTGGAAGCATGAAAATCACTTTAAACATGCTAATTTTAGCTCTAACACTGATGATCCACCTACAAATGTGAACTGACGTTCAAAAATAAAACATTTGAAAACGGACCATTTTCCACATTTCTGAAGCATGACGTAATGGGGGGGTGTTATCTCTTTTGTCGAAAATCAGCCGTTTTTGCTCGAACATTAAATGCCTCCAAATGGTATTTATTTCACTTCCCGGGGTGAAGAAACCCTTTTTGAGAACTCAGAGTGAGTAAATTGGCCATTTTCATGCATTTTTAACCATTCCATTAATCTCTTGTTTTTTGGGCCCCTGGAAGCATGAAAATCACTTTAAACATGCTAATTTTAGCTCTAACACTGATGATCCACCTACAAATGTGAACTGACGTTCAAAAATAAAACATTTGAAAACGGACCATTTTCCACATTTCTGAAGCATGACGTAATGGGGGGGTGTTATCTCTTTTGTCGAAAATCAGCCGTTTTTGCTCGAACATTAAATGCCTCCAAATGGTATTTAATTAACTTCCCGAGCCCCTGGAAGCATGAAAATCACTTTAAACATGCTAATTTTAGCTCTAACACTGATGATCCACCTACAAATGTGAACTGACGTTCAAAAATAAAACATTTGAAACGGACCATTTTCCACATTTCTGAAGCATGACGTAATGGGGGGGTGTTATCTCTTTTGTCGAAAATCAGCCGTTTTTGCTCGAACATTAAATGCCTCCAAATGGTATTTAATTAACTTCCCGAGCCCCTGGAAGCATGAAAATCACTTTAAACATGCTAATTTTAGCTCTAACACTGATGATCCACCTACAAATGTGAACTGACGTTCAAAAATAAAACATTTGAAAACATACCATTTTCCACATTTCTGAAGCATGACGTAATGGGGGGGTGTTATCTCTTTTGTCGAAAATCAGCCGTTTTTGCTCGAACATTAAATGCCTCCAAATGGTATTTATTTCACTTCCCGAGCCCCTGGAAGCATGAAAATCACTTTAAACATGCTAATTTTAGCTCTAACACTGATGATCCACCTACAAATGTGAACTGACGTTCAAAAATAAAACATTTGAAAACGGACCATTTTCCACATTTCTGAAACATGACGTAATGGGGGGGTGTTATCTCTTTTGTCGAAAATCAGCTGTTTTTGCGCGAACATTAAATGCCTCCAAATGGTATTTATTTCACTTCCCGAGCCCCTGGAAGCATGAAAATCACTTTAAACATGCTAATTTTAGCTCTAACACTGATGATCCACCTACAAATGTGAACTGACGTTCAAAAATAAAACATTTGAAAACGGACCATTTTCCACATTTCTGAAGCATGACGTAATGGGGCGGTGTTATCTCTTTTGTCGAAAATCAGCCGTTTTTGCTCGAACATTAAATGCCTCCAAATGGTATTTAATTAACTTCCCGAGCCCCTGGAAGCATGAAAATCACTTTAAACATGCTAATTTTAGCTCTAACACTGATGATCCACCTACAAATGTGAACTGACGTTCAAAAATAAAACATTTGAAAACGGACCATTTTCCACATTTCTGAAGCATGACGTAATGGGGGGGTGTTATCTCTTTTGTCGAAAATCAGCCGTTTTTGCTCGAACATTAAATGCCTCCAAATGGTATTTATTTCACTTCCCGGGGTGAAGAAACCCTTTTTGAGAACTCAGAGTGAGTAAATTGGCCATTTTCATGCACTTTTAACCATTCCATAAATCTTGTGTTTTGGGCCCCTGGAAGCATGAAAATCACTTTAAACATGCTAATTTTAGCTCTAACACTGATGATCCACCTACAAATGTGAACTGACGTTCAAAAATAAAACATTTGAAAACGGACCATTTTCCACATTTCTGAAGCATGACGTAATGGGGGGGTGTTATCTCTTTTGTCGAAAATCAGCCGTTTTTGCTCGAACATTAAATGCCTCCAAATGGTATTTAATTAACTTCCCGGGGTGAAGAAACCCTTTTTGAGAACTCAGAGTGAGTAAATTGGCCATTTTCATGCACTTTTAACCATTCCATAAATCTTGTGTTTTGGGCCCCTGGAAGCATGAAAATCACTTTAAACATGCTAATTTTAGCTCTAACACTGATGATCCACCTACAAATGTGAACTGACGTTCAAAAATAAAACATTTGAAAACGGACCATTTTCCACATTTCTGAAGCATGACGTAATGGGGGGGTGTTATCTCTTTTGTCGAAAATCAGCCGTTTTTGCTCGAACATTAAATGCCTCCAAATGGTATTTAATTAACTTCCCGAGCCCCTGGAAGCATGAAAATCACTTTAAACATGCTAATTTTAGCTCTAACACTGATGATCCACCTACAAATGTGAACTGACGTTCAAAAATAAAACATTTGAAAACGGACCATTTTCCACATTTCTGAAGCATGACGTAATGGGGGGGTGTTATCTCTTTTGTCGAAAATCAGCCGTTTTTGCTCGAACATTAAATGCCTCCAAATGGTATTTATTTCACTTCCCGGGGTGAAGAAACCCTTTTTGAGAACTCAGAGTGAGTAAATTGGCCATTTTCATGCACTTTTAACCATTCCATAAATCTTGTGTTTTGGGCCCCTGGAAGCATGAAAATCACTTTAAACATGCTAATTTTAGCTCTAACACTGATGATCCACCTACAAATGTGAACTGACGTTCAAAAATAAAACATTTGAAAACGGACCATTTTCCACATTTCTGAAGCATGATGTAATGGGGGGGTGTTATCTCTTTTGTCGAAAATCAGCCGTTTTTGCTCGAACATTAAATGCCTCCAAATGGTATTTAATTAACTTCCCGGGGTGAAGAAACCCTTTTTGAGAACTCAGAGTGAGTAAATTGGCCATTTTCATGCACTTTTAACCATTCCATAAATCTTGTGTTTTGGGCCCCTGGAAGCATGAAAATCACTTTAAACATGCTAGTTTTAGCTCTAACAGTGATGATCCACCTACAAATGTGAACTGACGTTCAAAAATAAAACATTTGAAAACGGACCATTTTCCACATTTCTGAAGCATGACGTAATGGGGGGGTGTTATCTCTTTTGTCGAAAATCAGCCGTTTTTGCTCAAACATTAAATGCCTCCAAATGGTATTTAATTAACTTCCCGAGCCCCTGGAAGCATGAAAATCACTTTAAACATGCTAATTTTAGCTCTAACACTGATGATCCACCTACAAATGTGAACTGACGTTCAAAAATAAAACATTTGAAAACGGACCATTTTCCACATTTCTGAAGCATGACGTAATGGGGGGGTGTTATCTCTTTTGTCGAAAATCAGCCGTTTTACTCGAACATTAAATGCCTCCAAATGGTATTTATTTCACTTCCCGGGGTGAAGAAACCCTTTTTGAGAACTCAGAGTGAGTAAATTGGCCATTTTCATGCACTTTTAACCATTCCATAAATCTTGTGTTTTGGGCCCCTGGAAGCATGAAAATCACTTTAAACATGCTAATTTTAGCTCTAACACTGATGATCCACCTACAAATGTGAACTGACGTTCAAAAATAAAACATTTGAAAACGGACCATTTTCCACATTTCTGAAGCATGACGTAATGGGGGGGTGTTATCTCTTTTGTCGAAAATCAGCCGTTTTTGCTCGAACATTAAATGCCTCCAAATGGTATTTAATTAACTTCCCGGGGTGAAGAAACCCTTTTTGAGAACTCAGAGTGAGTAAATAGGCCATTTTCATGCACTTTTAACCATTCCATAAATCTTGTGTTTTGGGCCCCTGGAAGCATGAAAATCACTTTAAACATGCTAATTTTAGCTCTAACACTGATGATCCACCTACAAATGTGAACTGACGTTCAAAAATAAAACATTTGAAAACTGACCATTTTCCACATTTCTGAAGCATGACGTAATGGGGGGGTGTTATCTCTTTTGTCGAAAATCAGCCGTTTTTGCTCGAACATTAAATGCCTCCAAATGGTATTTAATTAACTTCCCGAGCCCCTGGAAGCATGAAAATCACTTTAAACATGCTAATTTTAGCTCTAACACTGATGATCCACCTACAAATGTGAACTGACGTTCAAAAATAAAACATTTGAAAACGGACCATTTTCCACATTTCTGAAGCATGACGTAATGGGGGGGTGTTATCTCTTTTGTCGAAAATCAGCCGTTTTTGCTCGAACATTAAATGCCTCCAAATGGTATTTATTTCACTTCCCGGGGTGAAGAAACCCTTTTTGAGAACTCAGAGTGAGTAAATTGGCCATTTTCATGCACTTTTAACCATTCCATAAATCTTGTGTTTTGGGCCCCTGGAAGCATGAAAATCACTTTAAACATGCTAATTTTAGCTCTAACACTGATGATCCACCTACAAATGTGAACTGACGTTCAAAAATAAAACATTTGAAAACGGACCATTTTCCACATTTCTGAAGCATGACGTAATGGGGGGGTGTTATCTCTTTTGTCGAAAATCAGCCGTTTTTGCTCGAACATTAAATGCCTCCAAATGGTATTTAATTAACTTCCCGAGCCCCTGGAAGCATGAAAATCACTTTAAACATGCTAATTTTAGCTCTAACACTGATGATCCACCTACAAATGTGAACTGACGTTCAAAAATAAAACATTTGAAAACGGACCATTTTCCACATTTCTGAAGCATGACGTAATGGGGGGGTGTTATCTCTTTTGTCGAAAATCAGCCGTTTTTGCTCGAACATTAAATGCCTCCAAATGGTATTTAATTAACTTCCCGGGGTGAAGAAACCCTTTTTGAGAACTCAGAGTGAGTAAATTGGCCATTTTCATGCACTTTTAACCATTCCATAAATCTTGTGTTTTGGGCCCCTGGAAGCATGAAAATCACTTTAAACATGCTAGTTTTAGCTCTAACACTGATGATCCACCTACAAATGTGAACTGACGTTCAAAAATAAAACATTTGAAAACGGACCATTTTCCACATTTCTGAAGCATGACGTAATGGGGGGGTGTTATCTCTTTTGTCGAAAATCAGCCGTTTTTGCTCAAACATTAAATGCCTCCAAATGGTATTTAATTAACTTCCCGAGCCCCTGGAAGCATGAAAATCACTTTAAACATGCTAATTTTAGCTCTAACACTGATGATCCACCTACAAATGTGAACTGACGTTCAAAAATAAAACATTTGAAAACGGACCATTTTCCACATTTCTGAAGCATGACGTAATGGGGGGGTGTTATCTCTTTTGTCGAAAATCAGCCGTTTTTGCTCGAACATTAAATGCCTCCAAATGGTATTTATTTCACTTCCTGAGCCCCTGGAAGCATGAAAATCACTTTAAACATGCTAATTTTAGCTCTAACACTGATGATCCACCTACAAATGTGAACTGACGTTCAAAAATAAAACATTTGAAAATGGACCATTTTCCACATTTCTGAAGCATGACGTAATGGGGGGGTGTTATCTCTTTTGTCGAAAATCAGCCGTTTTTGCTCGAACAATAAATGCCTCCAAATGGTATTTAATTAACTTCCCGGGGTGAAGAAACCCTTTTTGAGAACTCAGAGTGAGTAAATTGGCCATTTTCATGCACTTTTAACCATTCCATAAATCTTGTGTTTTGGGCCCCTGGAAGCATGAAAATCACTTTAAACATGCTAATTTTAGCTCTAACACTGATGATCCACCTACAAATGTGAACTGACGTTCAAAAATAAAACATTTGAAAACGGACCATTTTCCACATTTCTGAAGCATGACGTAATGGGGGGGTGTTATCTCTTTTGTCGAAAATCAGCCGTTTTTGCTCGAACATTAAATGCCTCCAAATGGTATTTAATTAACTTCCCGAGCCCCTGGAAGCATGAAAATCACTTTAAACATGCTAATTTTAGCTCTAACACTGATGATCCACCTACAAATGTGAACTGATGTTCAAAAATAAAACATTTGAAAACGGACCATTTTCCACATTTCTGAAGCATGACGTAATGGGGGGGTGTTATCTCTTTTGTCGAAAATCAGCCGTTTTTGCTCGAACATTAAATGCCTCCAAATGGTATTTATTTCACTTCCCGAGCCCCTGGAAGCATGAAAATCACTTTAAACATGCTAATTTTAGCTCTAACACTGATGATCCACCTACAAATGTGAACTGACGTTCAAAAATAAAACATTTGAAAACGGACCATTTTCCACATTTCTGAAGCATGACGTAATGGGGGGGAGTTATCTCTTTTGTCGAAAATCAGCCGTTTTTGCTCGAACAATAAATGCCTCCAAATGGTATTTAATTAACTTCCCGGGCCCCTGGAAGCATGAAAATCACTTTAAACATGCTAATTTTAGCTCTAACACTGATGATCCACCTACAAATGTGAACTGACGTTCAAAAATAAAACATTTGAAAACGGACCATTTTCCACATTTCTGAAGCATGACGTAATGGGGGGGTGTTATCTCTTTTGTCGAAAATCTGCCGTTTTTGCTCGAACATTAAATGCCTCCAAATGGTATTTAATTAACTTCCCGAGCCCCTGGAAGCATGAAAATCACTTTAAACATGCTAATTTTAGCTCTAACACTGATGATCCACCTACAAATGTGAACTGACGTTCAAAAATAAAACATTTGAAAACGGACCATTTTCCACATTTCTGAAGCATGACGTAATGGGGGGGTGTTATCTCTTTTGTCGAAAATCAGCTGTTTTTGCTCGAACATTAAATGCCTCCAAATGGTATTTATTTCACTTCCCGGGGTGAAGAAACCCTTTTTGAGAACTCAGAGTGAGTAAATTGGCCATTTTCATGCACTTTTAACCATTCCATTAATCTTGTGTTTTGGGCCCCTGGAAGCATGAAAATCACTTTAAACATGCTAATTTTAGCTCTAACACTGATGATCCACCTACAAATGTGAACTGACGTTCAAAAATAAAACATTTGAAAACGGACCATTTTCCACATTTCTGAAGCATGACGTAATGGGGGGGTGTTATCTCTTTTGTCGAAAATCAGGCGTTTTTGCTCGAACATTAAATGCCTCCAAATGGTATTTAATTAACTTCCCGAGCCCCTGGAAGCATGAAAATCACTTTAAACATGCTAATTTTAGCTCTAACACTGATGATCCACCTACAAATGTGAACTGACGTTCAAAAATAAAACATTTGAAAACGGACCATTTTCCACATTTCTGAAGCATGACGTAATGGGGGGGTGTTATCTCTTTTGTCGAAAATCAGCCGTTTTTGCTCGAACATTAAATGCCTCCAAATGGTATTTATTTCACTTCCCGAGCCCCTGGAAGCATGAAAATCACTTTAAACATGCTAATTTTAGCTCTAACACTGATGATCCACCTACAAATGTGAACTGACGTTCAAAAATAAAACATTTGAAAACGGACCATTTTCCACATTTCTGAAGCATGACGTAATGGGGGGGGGTGTTATCTCTTTTGTCGAAAATCAGCCGTTTTTGCTCGAACATTAAATGCCTCCAAATGGTATTTAATTAACTTCCCGAGCCCCTGGAAGCATGAAAATCACTTTAAACATGCTAATTTTAGCTCTAACACTGATGATCCACCTACAAATGTGAACTGACGTTCAAAAATAAAACATTTGAAAACGGACCATTTTCCACATTTCTGAAGCATGACGTAATGGGGGGGTGTTATCTCTTTTGTCGAAAATCAGCCGTTTTTGCTCGAACATTAAATGCCTCCAAATGGTATTTAATTAACTTCCCGGGGTGAAGAAACCCTTTTTGAGAACTCAGAGTGAGTAAATTGGCCATTTTCATGCACTTTTAACCATTCCATAAATCTTGTGTTTTGGGCCCCTGGAAGCATGAAAATCACTTTAAACATGCTAATTTTAGCTCTAACACTGATGATCCACCTACAAATGTGAACTGACGTTCAAAAATAAAACATTTGAAAACGGACCATTTTCCACATTTCTGAAGCATGACGTAATGGGGGGGTGTTATCTCTTTTGTCGAAAATCAGCCGTTTTTGCTCGAACATTAAATGCCTCCAAATGGTATTTAATTAACTTCCCGAGCCCCTGGAAGCATGAAAATCACGTTAAACATGCTAATTTTAGCTCTAACACTGATGATCCACCTACAAATGTGAACTGACGTTCAAAAATAAAACATTTGAAAACGGACCATTTTCCACATTTCTGAAGCATGACGTAATGGGGGGGTGTTATCTCTTTTGTCGAAAATCAGCCGTTTTTGCTCGAACATTAAATGCCTCCAAATGGTATTTATTTCACTTCCCGGGGTGAAGAAACCCTTTTTGAGGACTCAGAGTGAGTAAATTGGCCATTTTCATGCACTTTTAACCATTCCATTAATCTTGTGTTTTGGGCCCCTGGAAGCATGAAAATCACTTTAAACATGCTAATTTTAGCTCTAACACTGATGATCCACCTACAAATGTGAACTGACGTTCAAAAATAAAACATTTGAAAACGGACCATTTTCCACATTTCTGAAGCATGACGTAATGGGGGGGTGTTATCTCTTTTGTCGAAAATCAGCCGTTTTTGCTCGAACATTAAATGCCTCCAAATGGTATTTAATTAACTTCCCGAGCCCCTGGAAGCATGAAAATCACTTTAAACATGCTAATTTTAGCTCTAACACTGATGATCCACCTACAAATGTGAACTGACGTTCAAAAATAAAACATTTGAAAACGGACCATTTTCCACATTTCTGAAGCATGACGTAATGGGGGGGTGTTATCTCTTTTGTCGAAAATCAGCCGTTTTTGCTCGAACATTAAATGCCTCCAAATGGTATTTATTTCACTTCCCGAGCCCCTGGAAGCATGAAAATCACTTTAAACATGCTAATTTTAGCTCTAACATTGATGATCCACCTACAAATGTGAACTGACGTTCAAAAATAAAACATTTGAAAACGGACCATTTTCCACATTTCTGAAGCATGACGTAATGGGGGGGTGTTATCTCTTTTGTCGAAAATCAGCTGTTTTTGCTCGAACATTAAATGCCTCCAAATGGTATTTAATTAACTTCCCGGGGTGAAGAAACCCTTTTTGAGAACTCAGAGTGAGTAAATTGGCCATTTTCATGCACTTTTAACCATTCCATAAATCTTGTGTTTTGGGCCCCTGGAAGCATGAAAATCACTTTAAACATGCTAATTTTAGCTCTAACACTGATGATCCACCTACAAATGTGAACGGACGTTCAAAAATAAAACATTTGAAAACGGACCATTTTCCACATTTCTGAAGCATGACGTAATGGGGGGGTGTTATCTCTTTTGTCGAAAATCAGCCGTTTTTGCTCGAACATTAAATGCCTCCAAATGGTATTTAATTAACTTCCCGAGCCCCTGGAAGCATGAAAATCACTTTAAACATGCTAATTTTAGCTCTAACACTGATGATCCACCTACAAATGTGAACTGACGTTCAAAAATAAAACATTTGAAAACGGACCATTTTCCACATTTCTGAAGCATGACGTAATGGGGGGGTGTTATCTCTTTTGTCGAAAATCAGCCGTTTTTGCTCGAACATTAAATGCCTCCAAATGGTATTTATTTCACTTCCCGAGCCCCTGGAAGCATGAAAATCACTTTAAACATGCTAATTTTAGCTCTAACACTGATGATCCACCTACAAATGTGAACTGACGTTCAAAAATAAAACATTTGAAAACGGACCATTTTCCACATTTCTGAAGCATGACGTAATGGGGGGGTGTTATCTCTTTTGTCGAAAATCAGCCGTTTTTGCTCGAACATTAAATGCCTCCAAATGGTATTTAATTAACTTCCCGGGCCCCTGGAAGCATGAAAATCACTTTAAACATGCTAATTTTAGCTCTAACACTGATGATCCACCTACAAATGTGAACTGACGTTCAAAAATAAAACATTTGAAAACGGACCATTTTCCACATTTCTGAAGCATGACGTAATGGGGGGGTGTTATCTCTTTTGTCGAAAATCAGCCGTTTTTGCTCGAACATTAAATGCCTCCAAATGGTATTTAATTAACTTCCCGGGGTGAAGAAACCCTTTTTGAGAACTCAGAGTGAGTAAATTGGCCATTTTCATGCACTTTTAACCATTCCATAAATCTTGTGTTTTGGGCCCCTGGAAGCATGAAAATCACTTTAAACATGCTAATTTTAGCTCTAACACTGATGATTCACCTACAAATGTGAACTGACGTTCAAAAATAAAACATTTGAAAACGGACCATTTTCCACATTTCTGAAGCATGACGTAATGGGGGGGTGTTATCTCTTTTGTCGAAAATCAGCCGTTTTTGCTCTAACATTAAATGCCTCCAAATGGTATTTAATTAACTTCCCGAGCCCCTGGAAGCATGAAAATCACTTTAAACATGCTAATTTTAGCTCTAACACTGATGATCCACCTACAAATGTGAACTGACGTTCAAAAATAAAACATTTGAAAACGGACCATTTTCCACATTTCTGAAGCATGAAGTAATGGGGGGGTGTTATCTCTTTTGTCGAAAATCAGCCGTTTTTGCTCGAACATTAAATGCCTCCAAATGGTATTTATTTCACTTCCCGGGGTGAAGAAACCCTTTTTGAGAACTCAGAGTGAGTAAATTGGCCATTTTCATGCACTTTTAACCATTCCATTAATCTTGTGTTTTGGGCCCCTGGAAGCATGAAAATCACTTTAAACATGCTAATTTTAGCTCTAACACTGATGATCCACCTACAAATGTGAACTGACGTTCAAAAATAAAACATTTGAAAACGGACCATTTTCCACATTTCTGAAGCATAACGTAATGGGGGGGTGTTATCTCTTTTGTCGAAAATCAGCCGTTTTTGCTCGAACATTAAATGCCTCCAAATGGTATTTATTTCACTTCCCGGGGTGAAGAAACCCTTTTTGAGAACTCAGAGTGAGTAAATTGGCCATTTTCATGCACTTTTAACCATTCCATTAATCTTGTGTTTTGGGCCCCTGGAAGCATGAAAATCACTTTAAACATGCTAATTTTAGCTCTAACACTGATGATCCACCTACAAATGTGAACTGACGTTCAAAAATAAAACATTTGAAAACGGACCATTTTCCACATTTCTGAAGCATGACGTAATGGGGGGGTGTTATCTCTTTTGTCGAAAATCAGCCGTTTTTGCTCGAACATTACATGCCTCCAAATGGTATTTAATTAACTTCCCGAGCCCCTGGAAGCATGAAAATCACTTTAAACATGCTAATTTTAGCTCTAACACTGATGATCCACCTACAAATGTGAACTGACGTTCAAAAATAAAACATTTGAAAACGGACCATTTTCCACATTTCTGAAGCATGACGTAATGGGGGGGTGTTATCTCTTTTGTCGAAAATCAGCCGTTTTTGCTCGAACATTAAATGCCTCCAAATGGTATTTAATTAACTTCCCGAGCCCCTGGAAGCATGAAAATCACTTTAAACATGCTAATTTTAGCTCTAACACTGATGATCCACCTACAAATGTGAACTGACGTTCAAAAATAAAACATTTGAAAACGGACCATTTTCCACATTTCTGAAGCATGACGTAATGGGGGGGTGTTATCTCTTTTGTCGAAAATCAGCCGTTTTTGCTCGAACATTAAATGCCTCCAAATGGTATTTAATTAACTTCCCGGGTGAAGAAACCCTTTTTGAGAACTCAGAGTGAGTAAATTGGCCATTTTCATGCACTTTTAACCATTCCATAAATCTTGTGTTTTGGGCCCCTGGAAGCATGAAAATCACTTTAAACATGCTAATTTTAGCTCTAACACTGATGATCCACCTACAAATGTGAACTGACGTTCAAAAATAAAACATTTGAAAACGGACCATTTTCCACATTTCTGAAGCATGACGTAATGGGGGGGTGTTATCTCTTTTGTCGAAAATCAGCCGTTTTTGCTCGAACATTAAATGCCTCCAAATTGTATTTATTTCACTTCCCGGGGTGAAGAAACCCTTTTTGAGAACTCAGAGTGAGTAAATTGGCCATTTTCATGCACTTTTAACCATTCCATTAATCTTGTGTTTTGGGCCCCTGGAAGCATGAAAATCACTTTAAACATGCTAATTTTAGCTCTAACACTGATGATCCACCTACAAATGTGAACTGACGTTCAAAAATAAAACATTTGAAAACGGACCATTTTCCAAATTTCTGAAGCATGACGTAATGGGGGGGTGTTATCTCTTTTGTCGAAAATCAGCCGTTTTTGCTCGAACATTAAATGCCTCCAAATGGTATTTAATTAACTTCCCGAGCCCCTGGAAGCATGAAAATCACTTTAAACATGCTAATTTTAGCTCTAACACTGATGATCCACCTACAAATGTGAACTGACGTTCAAAAATAAAACATTTGAAAACGGACCATTTTCCACATTTCTGAAGCATGACGTAATGGGGGGGTGTTATCTCTTTTGTCGAAAATCAGCCGTTTTTGCTCGAACATTAAATGCCTCCAAATGGTATTTATTTCACTTCCTTAGCCCCTGGAAGCATGAAAATCACTTTAAACATGCTAATTTTAGCTCTAACACTGATGATCCACCTACAAATGTGAACTGACGTTCAAAAATAAAACATTTGAAAACGGACCATTTTCCACATTTCTGAAGCATGACGTAATGGGGGGTGTTATCTCTTTTGTCGAAAATCAGCTGTTTTTGCTCGAACATTAAATGCCTCCAAATGGTATTTATTTCACTTCCCGGGGTGAAGAAACCCTTTTTGAGAACTCAGAGTGAGTAAATTGGCCATTTTCATGCACTTTTAACCATTCCATAAATCTTGTGTTTTGGGCCCCTGGAAGCATGAAAATCACTTTAAACATGCTAATTTTAGCTCTAACACTGATGATCCACCTACAAATGTGAACTGACGTTCAAAAATAAAACATTTGAAAACGGACCATTTTCCACATTTCTGAAGCATGACGTAATGGGGGGGTGTTATCTCTTTTGTCGAAAATCAGCCGTTTTTGCTCGAACATTAAATGCCTCCAAATGGTATTTAATTAACTTCCCGAGCCCCTGGAAGCATGAAAATCACTTTAAACATGCTAATTTTAGCTCTAACACTGATGATCCACCTACAAATGTGAACTGACGTTCAAAAATAAAACATTTGAAAACGGACCATTTTCCACATTTCTGAAGCATGACGTAATGGGGGGGTGTTATCTCTTTTGTCGAAAATCAGCCGTTTTTGCTCGAACATTAAATGCCTCCAAATGGTATTTATTTCACTTCTTGAGCCCCTGGAAGCATGAAAATCACTTTAAACATGCTAATTTTAGCTCTAACACTGATGATCCACCTACAAATGTGAACTGACGTTCAAAAATAAAACATTTGAAAATGGACCATTTTCCACATTTCTGAAGCATGACGTAATTGTGGGGTGTTATCTCTTTTGTCGAAAATCAGCCGTTTTTGCTCGAACATTAAATGCCTCCAAATGGTATTTAATTAACTTCCCGGGGTGAAGAAACCCTTTTTGAGAACTCAGAGTGAGTAAATTGGCCATTTTCATGCACTTTTAACCATTCCATAAATCTTGTGTTTTGGGCCCCTGGAAGCATGAAAATCACTTTAAACATGCTAATTTTAGCTCTAACACTGATGATCCACCTACAAATGTGAACTGACGTTCAAAAATAAAACATTTGAAAACGGACCATTTTCCACATTTCTGAAGCATGACGTAATGGGGGGGTGTTATCTCTTTTGTCGAAAATCAGCCGTTTTTGCTCGAACATTAAATGCCTCCAAATGGTATTTAATTAACTTCCCGAGCCCCTGGAAGCATGAAAATCACTTTAAACATGCTAATTTTAGCTCTAACACTGATGATCCACCTACAAATGTGAACTGACGTTCAAAAATAAAACATTTGAAAACGGACCATTTTCCACATTTCTGAAGCATGACGTAATGGGGGGGGTGTTATCTCTTTTGTCGAAAATCAGCCGTTTTTGCTCGAACATTAAATGCCTCCAAATGGTATTTAATCAACTTCCCGAGCCCCTGGAAGCATGAAAATCACTTTAAACATGCTAATTTTAGCTCTAACACTGATGATCCACCTACAAATGTGAACTGACGTTCAAAAATAAAACATTTGAAAACGGACCATTTTCCACATTTCTGAAGCATGACGTAATGGGGGGGTGTTATCTCTTTTGTCGAAAATCAGCCGTTTTTGCTCGAACAATAAATGCCTCCAAATGGTATTTAATTAACTTCCCGGGCCCCTGGAAGCATGAAAATCACTTTAAACATGCTAATTTTAGCTCTAACACTGATGATCCACCTACAAATGTGAACTGACGTTCAAAAATAAAACATTTGAAAACGGACCATTTTCCACATTTCTGAAGCATGACGTAATGGGGGGGGGTGTTATCTCTTTTGTTGAAAATCAGCCGTTTTTGCTCGAACATTAAATGCCTCCAAATGGTATTTAATTAACTTCCGGGGGTGAAGAAACCCTTTTTGAGAACTCAGAGTGAGTAAATTGGCCATTTTCATGCACTTTTAACCATTCCATAAATCTTGTGTTTTGGGCCCCTGGAAGCATGAAAATCACTTTAAACATGCTAATTTTAGCTCTAACACTGATGATCCACCTACAAATGTGAACTGACGTTCAAAAATAAAACATTTGAAAACGGACCATTTTCCACATTTCTGAAGCATGACGTAATGGGGGGTGTTATCTCTTTTGTCGAAAATCAGCTGTTTTTGCTCAAACATTAAATGCCTCCAAATGGTATTTATTTCACTTCCCGGGGTGAAGAAACCCTTTTTGAGAACTCAGAGTGAGTAAATTGGCCATTTTCATGCACTTTTAACCATTCCATAAATCTTGTGTTTTGGGCCCCTGGAAGCATGAAAATCACTTTAAACATGCTAATTTTAGCTCTAACACTGATGATCCACCTACAAATGTGAACTGACGTTCAAAAATAAAACATTTGAAAACGGACCATTTTCCACATTTCTGAAGCATGACGTAATGGGGGGGTGTTATCTCTTTTGTCGAAAATCAGCCGTTTTTGCTCGAACATTAAATGCCTCCAAATGGTATTTAATTAACTTCCCGAGCCCCTGGAAGCATGAAAATCCCTTTAAACATGCTAATTTTAGCTCTAACACTGATGATCCACCTACAAATGTGAACTGACGTTCAAAAATAAAACATTTGAAAACGGACCATTTTACACATTTCTGAAGCATGACGTAATGGGGGGGGTGTTATCTCTTTTGTCGAAAATCAGCCGTTTTTGCTCGAACATTAAATGCCTCCAAATGGTATTTAATTAACTTCCCGGGGTGAAGAAACCCTTTTTGAGAACTCAGAGTGAGTAAATTGGCCATTTTCATGCACTTTTAACCATTCCATTAATCTTGTGTTTTGGGCCCCTGGAAGCATGAAAATCACTTTAAACATGCTAATTTTAGCTCTAACACTGATGATCCACCTACAAATGTGAACTGACGTTCAAAAATAAAACATTTGAAAACGGACCATTTTCCACATTTCTGAAGCATGACGTAATGGGGGGGTGTTATCTCTTTTGTCGAAAATCAGCCGTTTTTGCTCGAACATTAAATGCCTCCAAATGGTATTTAATTACCTTCCCGAGCCCCTGGAAGCATGAAAATCACTTTAAACATGCTAATTTTAGCTCTAACACTGATGATCCACCTACAAATGTGAACTGACGTTCAAAAATAAAACATTTGAAAACGGACCATTTTCCACATTTCTGAAGCATGACGTAATGGGGGGGTGTTATCTCTTTTGTCGAAAATCAGCCGTTTTTGCTCGAACATTAAATGCCTCCAAATGGTATTTATTTCACTTCCTGAGCCCCTGGAAGCATGAAAATCACTTTAAACATGCTAATTTTAGCTCTAACACTGATGATCCACCTACAAATGTGAACTGACGTTCAAAAATAAAACATTTGAAAATGGACCATTTTCCACATTTCTGAAGCATGACGTAATTGTGGGGTGTTATCTCTTTTGTCGAAAATCAGCCGTTTTTGCTCGAACATTAAATGCCTCCAAATGGTATTTAATTAACTTCCCGGGGTGAAGAAACCCTTTTTGAGAACTCAGAGTGAGTAAATTGGCCATTTTCATGCACTTTTAACCATTCCATAAATCTTGTGTTTTGGGCCCCTGGAAGCATGAAAATCACTTTAAACATGCTAATTTTAGCTCTAACACTGATGATCCACCTACAAATGTGAACTGACGTTCAAAAATAAAACATTTGAAAACGGACCATTTTCCACATTTCTGAAGCATGACGTAATGGGGGGGTGTTATCTCTTTTGTCGAAAATCAGCCGTTTTTGCTCGAACATTAAATGCCTCCAAATGGTATTTAATTAACTTCCCGAGCCCCTGGAAGCATGAAAATCACTTTAAACATGCTAATTTTAGCTCTAACACTGATGATCCACCTACAAATGTGAACTGACGTTCAAAAATAAAACATTTGAAAACGGACCATTTTCCACATTTCTGAAGCATGACGTAATGGGGGGGGTGTTATCTCTTTTGTCGAAAATCAGCCGTTTTTGCTCGAACATTAAATGCCTCCAAATGGTATTTAATCAACTTCCCGAGCCCCTGGAAGCATGAAAATCACTTTAAACATGCTAATTTTAGCTCTAACACTGATGATCCACCTACAAATGTGAACTGACGTTCAAAAATAAAACATTTGAAAACGGACCATTTTCCACATTTCTGAAGCATGACGTAATGGGGGGGGTGTTATCTCTTTTGTCGAAAATCAGCCGTTTTTGCTCGAACAATAAATGCCTCCAAATGGTATTTAATTAACTTCCCGGGCCCCTGGAAGCATGAAAATCACTTTAAACATGCTAATTTTAGCTCTAACACTGATGATCCACCTACAAATGTGAACTGACGTTCAAAAATAAAACATTTGAAAACGGACCATTTTCCACATTTCTGAAGCATGACGTAATGGGGGGGGTGTTATCTCTTTTGTTGAAAATCAGCCGTTTTTGCTCGAACATTAAATGCCTCCAAATGGTATTTAATTCACTTCCCGGGGTGAAGAAACCCTTTTTGAGAACTCAGAGTGAGTAAATTGGCCATTTTCATGCACTTTTAACCATTCCATTAATCTTGTGTTTTGGGCCCCTGGAAGCATGAAAATCACTTTAAACATGCTAATTTTAGCTCTAACACTGATGATCCACCTACAAATGTGAACTGACGTTCAAAAATAAAACATTTGAAAACGGACCATTTTCCACATTTCTGAAGCATGACGTAATGGGGGGGTGTTATCTCTTTTGTCGAAAATCAGCCGTTTTTGCTCGAACATTAAATGCCTCCAAATGGTATTTAATTAACTTCCCGAGCCCCTGGAAGCATGAAAATCACTTTAAACATGCTAATTTTAGCTCTAACACTGATGATCCACCTACAAATGTGAACTGACGTTCAAAAATAAAACATTTGAAAACGGACCATTTTCCACATTTCTGAAGCATGACGTAATGGGGGGGGTGTTATCTCTTTTGTCGAAAATCAGCCGTTTTTGCTCGAACATTAAATGCCTCCAAATGGTATTTAATCAACTTCCCGAGCCCCTGGAAGCATGAAAATCACTTTAAACATGCTAATTTTAGCTCTAACACTGATGATCCACCTACAAATGTGAACTGACGTTCAAAAATAAAACATTTGAAAACGGACCATTTTCCACATTTCTGAAGCATGACGTAATGGGGGGGTGTTATCTCTTTTGTCGAAAATCAGCCGTTTTTGCTCGAACATTAAATGCCTCCAAATGGTATTTAATTAACTTCCCAGGGTGAAGAAACCCTTTTTGAGAACTCAGAGTGAGTAAATTGGCCATTTTCATGCACTTTTAACCATTCCATAAATCTTGTGTTTTGGGCCCCTGGAAGCATGAAAATCACTTTAAACATGCTAATTTTAGCTCTAACACTGATGATCCACCTACAAATGTGAACTGACGTTCAAAAATAAAACATTTGAAAACGGACCATTTTCCACATTTCTGAAGCATGACGTAATGGGGGGGTGTTATCTCTTTTGTCGAAAATCAGCCGTTTTTGCTCGAACATTAAATGCCTCCAAATGGTATTTAATTAACTTCCCGAGCCCCTGGAAGCATGAAAATCACTTTAAACATGCTAATTTTAGCTCTAACACTGATGATCCACCTACAAATGTGAACTGACGTTCAAAAATAAAACATTTGAAAACGGACCATTTTCCACATTTCTGAAGCATGACGTAATGGGGGGGTGTTATCTCTTTTGTCAAAAATCAGCCGTTTTTGCTCGAACATTAAATGCCTCCAAATGGTATTTATTTCACTTCCCGGGGTGAAGAAACCCTTTTTGAGGACTCAGAGTGAGTAAATTGGCCATTTTCATGCACTTTTAACCATTCCATTAATCTTGTGTTTTGGGCCCCTGGAAGCATGAAAATCACTTTAAACATGCTAATTTTAGCTCTAACACTGATGATCCACCTACAAATGTGAACTGACGTTCAAAAATAAAACATTTGAAAACGGACCATTTTCCACATTTCTGAAGCATGACGTAATGGGGGGGTGTTATCTCTTTTGTCGAAAATCAGCCGTTTTTGCTCGAACATTAAATGCCTCCAAATGGTATTTAATTAACTTCCCGAGCCCCTGGAAGCATGAAAATCACTTTAAACATGCTAATTTTAGCTCTAACACTGATGATCCACCTACAAATGTGAACTGACGTTCAAAAATAAAACATTTGAAAACGGACAATTTTCCACATTTCTGAAGCATGACGTAATGGGGGGGGTGTTATCTCTTTTGTCGAAAATCAGCCATTTTTGCTCGAACATTAAATGCCTCCAAATGGTATTTATTTCACTTCCCGAGCCCCTGGAAGCATGAAAATCACTTTAAACATGCTAATTTTAGCTCTAACACTGATGATCCACCTACAAATGTGAACTGACGTTCAAAAATAAAACATTTGAAAACGGACCATTTTCCACATTTCTGAAGCATGACGTAATGGGGGGGTGTTATCTCTTTTGTCGAAAATCAGCTGTTTTTGCTCGAACATTAAATGCCTCCAAATGGTATTTAATTAACTTCCCGGGGTGAAGAAACCCTTTTTGAGAACTCAGAGTGAGTAAATTGGCCATTTTCATGCACTTTTAACCATTCCATAAATCTTGTGTTTTGGGCCCCTGGAAGCATGAAAATCACTTTAAACATGCTAATTTTAGCTCTAACACTGATGATCCACCTACAAATGTGAACGGACGTTCAAAAATAAAACATTTGAAAACGGACCATTTTCCACATTTCTGAAGCATGACGTAATGGGGGGGTGTTATCTCTTTTGTCGAAAATCAGCAGTTTTTGCTCGAACATTAAATGCCTCCAAATGGTATTTAATTAACTTCCCGAGCCCCTGGAAGCATGAAAATCACTTTAAACATGCTAATTTTAGCTCTAACACTGATGATCCACCTACAAATGTGAACTGACGTTCAAAAATAAAACATTTGAAAACGGACCATTTTCCACATTTCTGAAGCATGACGTAATGGGGGGGTGTTATCTCTTTTGTCGAAAATCAGCCGTTTTTGCTCGAACATTAAATGCCTCCAAATGGTATTTATTTCACTTCCCGAGCCCCTGGAAGCATGAAAATCACTTTAAACATGCTAATTTTAGCTCTAACACTGATGATCCACCTACAAATGTGAACTGACGTTCAAAAATAAAACATTTGAAAACGGACCATTTTCCACATTTCTGAAGCATGACGTAATGGGGGGGTGTTATCTCTTTTGTCGAAAATCAGCCGTTTTTGCTCGAACATTAAATGCCTCCAAATGGTATTTAATTAACTTCCCGAGCCCCTGGAAGCATGAAAATCACTTTAAACATGCTAATTTTAGCTCTAACACTGATGATCCACCTACAAATGTGAACTGACGTTCAAAAATAAAACATTTGAAAACGGACCATTTTCCACATTTCTGAAGCATGACGTAATGGGGGGGTGTTATCTCTTTTGTCGAAAATCAGCCGTTTTTGCTCGAACATTAAATGCCTCCAAATGGTATTTAATTAACTTCCCGGGTGAAGAAACCCTTTTTGAGAACTCAGAGTGAGTAAATTGGCCATTTTCATGCACTTATAACCATTCCATAAATCTTGTGTTTTGGGCCCATGGAAGCATGAAAATCACTTTAAACATGCTAATTTTAGCTCTAACACTGATGATCCACCTACAAATGTGAACTGACGTTCAAAAATAAAACATTTGAAAACGGACCATTTTCCACATTTCTGAAGCATGACGTAATGGGGGGGTGTTATCTCTTTTGTCGAAAATCAGCCGTTTTTGCTCGAACATTAAATGCCTCCAAATGGTATTTAATTAACTTCCCGAGCCCCTGGAAGCATGAAAATCACTTTAAACATGCTAATTTTAGCTCTAACACTGATGATCCACCTACAAATGTGAACTGACGTTCAAAAATAAAACATTTGAAAACGGACCATTTTCCACATTTCTGAAGCATGACGTAATGGGGGGGTGTTATCTCTTTTGTCGAAAATCAGCCGTTTTTGCTCGAACATTAAATGCCTCCAAATGGTATTTATTTCACTTCCCGGGGTGAAGAAACCCTTTTTGAGAAGTCAGAGTGAGTAAATTGGCCATTTTCATGCACTTTTAACCATTCCATTAATCTTGTGTTTTGGGCCCCTGGAAGCATGAAAATCACTTTAAACATGCTAATTTTAGCTCTAACACTGATGATCCACCTACAAATGTGAACTGACGTTCAAAAATAAAACATTTGAAAACGGACCATTTTCCACATTTCTGAAGCATGACGTAATGGGGGGGTGTTATCTCTTTTGTCGAAAATCAGCCGTTTTTGCTCGAACATTAAATGCCTCCAAATGGTATTTAATTAACTTCCCGGGCCCCTGGAAGCATGAAAATCACTTTAAACATGCTAATTTTAGCTCTAACACTGATGATCCACCTACAAATGTGAACTGACGTTCAAAAATAAAACATTTGAAAACGGACCATTTTCCACATTTCTGAAGCATGACGTAATGGGGGGGTGTTATCTCTTTTGTCGAAAATCAGCCGTTTTTGCTCGAACATTAAATGCCTCCAAATGGTATTTAATTAACTTCCCGGGGTGAAGAAACCCTTTTTGAGAACTCAGAGTGAGTAAATTGGCCATTTTCATGCACTTTTAACCATTCCATAAATCTTGTGTTTTGGGCCCCTGGAAGCATGAAAATCACTTTAAACATGCTAATTTTAGCTCTAACACTGATGATCCACCTACAAATGTGAACTGACGTTCAAAAATAAAACATTTGAAAACGGACCATTTTCCACATTTCTGAAGCATGACGTAATGGGGGGGGTGTTATCTCTTTTGTCGAAAATCAGCCGTTTTTGCTCTAACATTAAATGCCTCCAAATGGTATTTAATTAACTTCCCGAGCCCCTGGAAGCATGAAAATCACTTTAAACATGCTAATTTTAGCTCTAACACTGATGATCCACCTACAAATGTGAACTGACGTTCAAAAATAAAACATTTGAAAACGGACCATTTTCCATATTTCTGAAGCATGACGTAATGGGGGGGTGTTATCTCTTTTGTCGAAAATCAGCCGTTTTTGCTCGAACATTAAATGCCTCCAAATGGTATTTATTTCACTTCCCGGGGTGAAGAAACCCTTTTTGAGAACTCAGAGTGAGTAAATTGGCCATTTTCATGCACTTTTAACCATTCCATTAATCTTGTGTTTTGGGCCCCTGGAAGCATGAAAATCACTTTAAACATGCTAATTTTAGCTCTAACACTGATGATCCACCTACAAATGTGAACTGACGTTCAAAAATAAAACATTTGAAAACGGACCATTTTCCACATTTCTGAAGCACGACGTAATGGGGGGATGTTATCTCTTTTGTCGAAAATCAGCCGTTTTTGCTCGAACATTAAATGCCTCCAAATGGTATTTAATTAACTTCCCGAGCCCCTGGAAGCATGAAAATCACTTTAAACATGCTAATTTTAGCTCTAACACTGATGATCCACCTACAAATGTGAACTGACGTTCAAAAATAAAACATTTGAAAACGGACCATTTTCCACATTTCTGAAGCATGACGTAATGGGGGGGTGTTATCTCTTTTGTCGAAAATCAGCCGTTTTTGCTCGAACATTAAATGCCTCCAAATGGTATTTATTTCACTTCCCGAGCCCCTGGAAGCATGAAAATCACTTTAAACATGCTAATTTTAGCTCTAACACTGATGATCCACCTACAAATGTGAACTGACGTTCAAAAATAAAACATTTGAAAACGGACCATTTTCCACATTTCTGAAGCATGACGTAATGGGGGGGTGTTATCTCTTTTGTCGAAAATCAGCCGTTTTTGCTCGAACATTAAATGCCTCCAAATGGTATTTAATTAACTTCCCGAGCCCCTGGAAGCATGAAAATCACTTTAAACATGCTAATTTTAGCTCTAACACTGATGATCCACCTACAAATGTGAACTGACGTTCAAAAATAAAACATTTGAAAACGGACCATTTTCCACATTTCTGAAGCATGACGTAATGGGGGGGTGTTATCTCTTTTGTCGAAAATCAGCTGTTTTTGCTCGAACATTAAATGCCTCCAAATGGTATTTAATTAACTTCCCGGGTGAAGAAACCCTTTTTGAGAACTCAGAGTGAGTAAATTGGCCATTTTCATGCACTTATAACCATTCCATAAATCTTGTGTTTTGGGCCCCTGGAAGCATGAAAATCACTTTAAACATGCTAATTTTAGCTCTAACACTGATGATCCACCTACAAATGTGAACTGACGTTCAAAAATAAAACATTTGAAAACGGACCATTTTCCACATTTCTGAAGCATGACGTAATGGGGGGGTGTTATCTCTTTTGTCGAAAATCAGCCGTTTTTGCTCGAACATTAAATGCCTCCAAATGGTATTTAATTAACTTCCCGAGCCCCTGGAAGCATGAAAATCACTTTAAACATGCTAATTTTAGCTCTAACACTGATGATCCACCTACAAATGTGAACTGACGTTCAAAAATAAAACATTTGAAAACGGACCATTTTCCACATTTCTGAAGCATGACGTACTGGGGGGGTGTTATCTCTTTTGTCGAAAATCAGCCGTTTTTGCTCGAACATTAAATGCCTCCAAATGGTATTTATTTCACTTCCCGGGGTGAAGAAACCCTTTTTGAGAAGTCAGAGTGAGTAAATAGGCCATTTTCATGCACTTTTAACCATTCCATTAATCTTGTGTTTTGGGCCCCTGGAAGCATGAAAATCACTTTAAACATGCTAATTTTAGCTCTAACACTGATGATCCACCTACAAATGTGAACTGACGTTCAAAAATAAAACATTTGAAAACAGACCATTTTCCACTTTTCTGAAGCACGACGTAATGGGGGGGTGTTATCTCTTTTGTCGAAAATCAGCCGTTTTTGCTCGAACATTAAATGCCTCCAAATGGTATTTAATTAACTTCCCGAGCCCCTGGAAGCATGAAAATCACTTTAAACATGCTAATTTTAGCTCTAACACTGATGATCCACCTACAAATGTGAACTGACGTTCAAAAATAAAACATTTGAAAACGGACCATTTTCCACATTTCTGAAGCATGACGTAATGGGGGGGTGTTATCTCTTTTGTCGAAAATCAGCCGTTTTTGCTCGAACATTAAATGCCTCCAAATGGTATTTATTTCACTTCCCGAGCCCCTGGAAGCATGAAAATCACTTTAAACATGCTAATTTTAGCTCTAACACTGATGATCCACCTACAAATGTGAACTGACGTTCAAAAATAAAACATTTGAAAACGGACCATTTTCCACATTTCTGAAGCATGACGTAATGGGGGGGTGTTATCTCTTTTGTCGAAAATCAGCCGTTTTTGCTCGAACATTAAATGCCTCCAAATGGTATTTAATTAACTTCCCGAGCCCCTGGAAGCATGAAAATCACTTTAAACATGCTAATTTTAGCTCTAACACTGATGATCCACCTACAAATGTGAACTGACGTTCAAAAATAAAACATTTGAAAACGGACCATTTTCCACATTTCTGAAGCATGACGTAATGGGGGGTGTTATCTCTTTTGTCGAAAATCAGCCGTTTTTGCTCGAACATTAAATGCCTCCAAATGGTATTTAATTAACTTCCCGGGTGAAGAAACCCTTTTTGAGAACTCAGAGTGAGTAAATTGGCCATTTTCATGCACTTATAACCATTCCATAAATCTTGTGTTTTGGGCCCCTGGAAGCATGAAAATCACTTTAAACATGCTAATTTTAGCTCTAACACTGATGATCCACCTACAAATGTGAACTGACGTTCAAAAATAAAACATTTGAAAACGGACCATTTTCCACATTTCTGAAGCATGACGTAATGGGGGGGTGTTATCTCTTTTGTCGAAAATCAGCCGTTTTTGCTCGAACATTAAATGCCTCCAAATGGTATTTAATTAACTTCCCGAGCCCCTGGAAGCATGAAAATCACTTTAAACATGCTAATTTTAGCTCTAACACTGATGATCCACCTACAAATGTGAACTGACGTTCAAAAATAAAACATTTGAAAACGGACCATTTTCCACATTTCTGAAGCATGACGTAATGGGGGGGTGTTATCTCTTTTGTCGAAAATCAGCCGTTTTTGCTCGAACATTAAATGCCTCCAAATGGTATTTATTTCACTTCCCGGGGTGAAGAAACCCTTTTTGAGAACTCAGAGTGAGTAAATTGGCCATTTTCATGCACTTTTAACCATTCCATTAATCTTGTGTTTTGGGCCCCTGGAAGCATGAAAATCACTTTAAACATGCTAATTTTAGCTCTAACACTGATGATCCACCTACAAATGTGAACTGACGTTCAAAAATAAAACATTTGAAAACGGACCATTTTCCACATTTTTGAAGCATGACGTAATGGGGGGGTGTTATCTCTTTTGTCGAAAATCAGCCGTTTTTGCTCGAACATTAAATGCCTCCAAATGGTATTTAATTAACTTCCCGAGCCCCTGGAAGCATGAAAATCACTTTAAACATGCTAATTTTAGCTCTAACACTGATGATCCACCTACAAATGTGAACTGACGTTCAAAAATAAAACATTTGAAAACGGACCATTTTCCACATTTCTGAAGCATGACGTAATGGGGGGGTGTTATCTCTTTTGTCGAAAATCAGCCGTTTTTGCTCGAACATTAAATGCCTCCAAATGGTATTTATTTCACTTCCCGAGCCCCTGGAAGCATGAAAATCACTTTAAACATGCTAATTTTAGCTCTAACACTGATGATCCACCTACAAATGTGAACTGACGTTCAAAAATAAAACATTTGAAAACGGACCATTTTCCACATTTCTGAAGCATGACGTAATGGGGGGTGTTATCTCTTTTGTCGAAAATCAGCTGTTTTTGCTCGAACATTAAATGCCTCCAAATGGTATTTAATTAACTTCCCGGGGTGAAGAAACCCTTTTTGAGAACTCAGAGTGAGTAAATTGGCCATTTTCATGCACTTTTAACCATTCCATAAATCTTGTGTTTTGAGCCCCTGGAAGCATGAAAATCACTTTAAACATGCTAATTTTAGCTCTAACACTGATGATCCACCTACAAATGTGAACTGACGTTCAAAAATAAAACATTTGAAAACGGACCATTTTCCACATTTCTGAAGCATGACGTAATGGGGGGGTGTTATCTCTTTTGTCGAAAATCAGCCGTTTTTGCTCGAACATTAAATGCCTCCAAAAGGTATTTAATTAACTTCCCGAGCCCCTGGAAGCATGAAAATCACTTTAAACATGCTAATTTTAGCTCTAACACTGATGATCCACCTACAAATGTGAACTGACGTTCAAAAATAAAACATTTGAAAACGGACCATTTTCCACATTTCTGAAGCATGACGTAATGGGGGGGTGTTATCTCTTTTGTCGAAAATCAGCCGTTTTTGCTCGAACATTAAATGCCTCCAAATGGTATTTAATTAACTTCCCGGGGTGAAGAAACCCTTTTTGAGAACTCAGAGTGAGTAAATTGGCCATTTTCATGCACTTTTAACCATTCCATAAATCTTGTGTTTTGGGCCCCTGGAAGCATGAAATTCACTTTAAACATGCTAATTTTAGCTCTAACACTGATGATCCACCTACAAATGTGAACTGACGTTCAAAAATAAAACATTTGAAAACGGACCATTTTCCACATTTCTGAAGCACGACGTAATGGGGGGGTGTTATCTCTTTTGTCGAAAATCAGCCGTTTTTGCTCGAACATTAAATGCCTCCAAATGGTATTTAATTAACTTCCCGAGCCCCTGGAAGCATGAAAATCACTTTAAACATGCTAATTTTAGCTCTAACACTGATGATCCACCTACAAATGTGAACTGACGTTCAAAAATAAAACATTTGAAAACGGACCATTTTCCACATTTCTGAAGCATGACGTAATGGGGGGGTGTTATCTCTTTTGTCGAAAATCAGCCGTTTTTGCTCGAACATTAAATGCCTCCAAATGGTATTTATTTCACTTCCCGAGCCCCTTGAAGCATGAAAATCACTTTAAACATGCTAATTTTAGCTCTAACACTGATGATCCACCTACAAATGTGAACTGACGTTCAAAAATAAAACATTTGAAAACGGACCATTTTCCACATTTCTGAAGCATGACGTAATGGGGGGGTGTTATCTCTTTTGTCGAAAATCAGCCGTTTTTGCTCGAACATTAAATGCCTCCAAATGGTATTTAATTAACTTCCCGAGCCCCTGGAAGCATGAAAATCACTTTAAACATGCTAATTTTACCTCTAACACTGATGATCCACCTACAAATGTGAACTGACGTTCAAAAATAAAACATTTGAAAACGGACCATTTTCCACATTTCTGAAGCATGACGTAATGGGGGGGTGTTATCTCTTTTGTCGAAAATCAGCCGTTTTTGCTCGAACATTAAATGCCTCCAAATGGTATTTAATTAACTTCCCGGGTGAAGAAACCCTTTTTGAGAACTCAGAGTGAGTAAATTGGCCATTTTCATGCACTTATAACCATTCCATAAATCTTGTGTTTTGGGCCCCTGGAAGCATGAAAATCACTTTAAACATGCTAATTTTAGCTCTAACACTGATGATCCACCTACAAATGTGAACTGACGTTCAAAAATAAAACATTTGAAAACGGACCATTTTCCACATTTCTGAAGCATGACGTAATGGGGGGGTGTTATCTCTTTTGTCGAAAATCTGCCGTTTTTGCTCGAACATTAAATGCCTCCAAATGGTATTTAATTAACTTCCCGAGCCCCTGGAAGCATGAAAATCACTTTAAACATGCTAATTTTAGCTCTAACACTGATGATCCACCTACAAATGTGAACTGACGTTCAAAAATAAAACATTTGAAAACGGACCATTTTCCACATTTCTGAAGCATGACGTAATGGGGGGGTGTTATCTCTTTTGTCGAAAATCAGCCGTTTTTGCTCGAACATTAAATGCCTCCAAATGGTATTTAATTAACTTCCCGGGGTGAAGAAACCCTTTTTGAGAACTCAGAGTGAGTAAATTGGCCATTTTCATGCACTTTTAACCATTCCATAAATCTTGTGTTTTGAGCCCCTGGAAGCATGAAAATCACTTTAAACATGCTAATTTTAGCTCTAACACTGATGATCCACCTACAAATGTGAACTGACGTTCAAAAATAAAACATTTGAAAACGGACCATTTTCCACATTTCTGAAGCATGACGTAATGGGGGGGTGTTATCTCTTTTGTCGAAAATCAGCCGTTTTTGCTCGAACATTAAATGCCTCCAAATGGTATTTAATTAACTTCCCGAGCCCCTGGAAGCATGAAAATCACTTTAAACATGCTAATTTTAGCTCTAACACTGATGATCCACCTACAAATGTGAACTGACGTTCAAAAATAAAACATTTGAAAACGGACCATTTTCCACATTTCTGAAGCATGACGTAATGGGGGGGTGTTATCTCTTTTGTCGAAAATCAGCCGTTTTTGCTCGAACATTAAATGCCTCCAAATGGTATTTAATTAACTTCCCGGGGTGAAGAAACCCTTTTTGAGAACTCAGAGTGAGTAAATTGGCCATTTTCATGCACTTTTAACCATTCCATAAATCTTGTGTTTTGGGCCCCTGGAAGCATGAAATTCACTTTAAACATGCTAATTTTAGCTCTAACACTGATGATCCACCTACAAATGTGAACTGACGTTCAAAAATAAAACATTTGAAAACGGACCATTTTCCACATTTCTGAAGCACGACGTAATGGGGGGGTGTTATCTCTTTTGTCGAAAATCAGCCGTTTTTGCTCGAACATTAAATGCCTCCAAATGGTATTTAATTAACTTCCCGAGCCCCTGGAAGCATGAAAATCACTTTAAACATGCTAATTTTAGCTCTAACACTGATGATCCACCTACAAATGTGAACTGACGTTCAAAAATAAAACATTTGAAAACGGACCATTTTCCACATTTCTGAAGCATGACGTAATGGGGGGGTGTTATCTCTTTTGTCGAAAATCAGCCGTTTTTGCTCGAACATTAAATGCCTCCAAATGGTATTTATTTCACTTCCCGAGCCCCTTGAAGCATGAAAATCACTTTAAACATGCTAATTTTAGCTCTAACACTGATGATCCACCTACAAATGTGAACTGACGTTCAAAAATAAAACATTTGAAAACGGACCATTTTCCACATTTCTGAAGCATGACGTAATGGGGGGGTGTTATCTCTTTTGTCGAAAATCAGCCGTTTTTGCTCGAACATTAAATGCCTCCAAATGGTATTTAATTAACTTCCCGAGCCCCTGGAAGCATGAAAATCACTTTAAACATGCTAATTTTAGCTCTAACACTGATGATCCACCTACAAATGTGAACTGACGTTCAAAAATAAAACATTTGAAAACGGACCATTTTCCACATTTCTGAAGCATGACGTAATGGGGGGGTGTTATCTCTTTTGTCGAAAATCAGCCGTTTTTGCTCGAACATTAAATGCCTCCAAATGGTATTTAATTAACTTCCCGGGTGAAGAAACCCTTTTTGAGAACTCAGAGTGAGTAAATTGGCCATTTTCATGCACTTATAACCATTCCATAAATCTTGTGTTTTGGGCCCCTGGAAGCATGAAAATCACTTTAAACATGCTAATTTTAGCTCTAACACTGATGATCCACCTACAAATGTGAACTGACGTTCAAAAATAAAACATTTGAAAACGGACCATTTTCCACATTTCTGAAGCATGACGTAATGGGGGGGTGTTATCTCTTTTGTCGAAAATCAGCCGTTTTTGCTCGAACATTAAATGCCTCCAAATGGTATTTAATTAACTTCCCGAGCCCCTGGAAGCATGAAAATCACTTTAAACATGCTAATTTTAGCTCTAACACTGACGATCCACCTACAAATGTGAACTGACGTTCAAAAATAAAACATTTGAAAACGGACCATTTTCCACATTTCTGAAGCATGACGTAATGGGGGGGTGTTATCTCTTTTGTCGAAAATCAGCCGTTTTTGCTCGAACATTAAATGCCTCCAAATGGTATTTATTTCACTTCCCAGGGTGAAGAAACCCTTTTGGAGAACTCAGAGTGAGTAAATTGGCCATTTTCATGCACTTTTAACCATTCCATTAATCTTGTGTTTTGGGCCCCTGGAAGCATGAAAATCACTTTAAACATGCTAATTTTAGCTCTAACACTGATGATCCACCTACAAATGTGAACTGACGTTCAAAAATAAAACATTTGAAAACGGACCATTTTCCACATTTCTGAAGCATGACGTAATGGGGGGGTGTTATCTCTTTTGTCGAAAATCAGCCGTTTTTGCTCGAACATTAAATGCCTCCAAATGGTATTTAATTAACTTCCCGAGCCCCTGGAAGCATGAAAATCACTTTAAACATGCTAATTTTAGCTCTAACACTGATGATCCACCTACAAATGTGAACTGACGTTCAAAAATAAAACATTTGAAAACGGACCATTTTCCACATTTCTGAAGCATGACGTAATGGGGGGGTGTTATCTCTTTTGTCGAAAATCAGCCGTTTTTGCTCGAACATTAAATGCCTCCAAATGGTATTTATTTCACTTCCCGAGCCCCTGGAAGCATGAAAATCACTTTAAACATGCTAATTTTAGCTCTAACACTGATGATCCACCTACAAATGTGAACTGACGTTCAAAAATAAAACATTTGAAAACGGACCATTTTCCACATTTCTGAAGCATGACGTAATGGGGGGTGTTATCTCTTTTGTCGAAAATCAGCTGTTTTTGCTCGAACATTAAATGCCTCCAAATGGTATTTAATTAACTTCCCGGGGTGAAGAAACCCTTTTTGAGAACTCAGAGTGAGTAAATTGGCCATTTTCATGCACTTTTAACCATTCCATAAATCTTGTGTTTTGAGCCCCTGGAAGCATGAAAATCACTTTAAACATGCTAATTTTAGCTCTAACACTGATGATCCACCTACAAATGTGAACTGACGTTCAAAAATAAAACATTTGAAAACGGACCATTTTCCACATTTCTGAAGCATGACGTAATGGGGGGGTGTTATCTCTTTTGTCGAAAATCAGCCGTTTTTGCTCGAACATTAAATGCCTCCAAATGGTATTTAATTAACTTCCCGAGCCCCTGGAAGCATGAAAATCACTTTAAACATGCTAATTTTAGCTCTAACACTGATGATCCACCTACAAATGTGAACTGACGTTCAAAAATAAAACATTTGAAAACGGACCATTTTCCACATTTCTGAAGCATGACGTAATGGGGGGGTGTTATCTCTTTTGTCGAAAATCAGCCGTTTTTGCTCGAACATTAAATGCCTCCAAATGGTATTTAATTAACTTCCCGGGGTGAAGAAACCCTTTTTGAGAACTCAGAGTGAGTAAATTGGCCATTTTCATGCACTTTTAACCATTCCATAAATCTTGTGTTTTGGGCCCCTGGAAGCATGAAATTCACTTTAAACATGCTAATTTTAGCTCTAACACTGATGATCCACCTACAAATGTGAACTGACGTTCAAAAATAAAACATTTGAAAACAGACCATTTTCCACATTTCTGAAGCATGACGTAATGGGGGGGTGTTATCTCTTTTGTCGAAAATCAGCCGTTTTTGCTCGAACATTAAATGCCTCCAAATGGTATTTAATTAACTTCCCGAGCCCCTGGAAGCATGAAAATCACTTTAAACATGCTAATTTTAGCTCTAACACTGATGATCCACCTACAAATGTGAACTGACGTTCAAAAATAAAACATTTGAAAACGGACCATTTTCCACATTTCTGAAGCATGACGTAATGGGGGGGTGTTATCTCTTTTGTCGAAAATCAGCCGTTTTTGCTCGAACATTAAATGCCTCCAAATGGTATTTAATTAACTTCCCGAGCCCCTGGAAGCATGAAAATCATTTTAAACATGCTAATTTTAGCTCTAACACTGATGATCCACCTACAAATGTGAACTGACGTTCAAAATTAAAACATTTGAAAACGGACCATTTTCCACATTTCTGAAGCATGACGTAATGGGGGGGTGTTATCTCTTTTGTCGAAAATCAGCCGTTTTTGCTCGAACATTAAATGCCTCCAAATGGTATTTAATTAACTTCCCGGGGTGAAGAAACCCTTTTTGAGAACTCAGAGTGAGTAAATTGGCCATTTTCATGCACTTTTAACCATTCCATAAATCTTGTGTTTTGGGCCCCTGGAAGCATGAAAATCACTTTAAACATGCTAATTTTAGCTCTAACACTGATGATCCACCTACAAATGTGAACTGACGTTCAAAAATAAAACATTTGAAAACGGACCATTTTCCACATTTCTGAAGCATGACGTAATGGGGGGGTGTTATCTCTTTTGTCGAAAATCAGCCGTTTTTGCTCGAACATTAAATGCCTCCAAATGGTATTTAATTAACTTCCCGAGCCCCTGGAAGCATGAAAATCACTTTAAACATGCTAATTTTAGCTCTAACACTGATGATCCACCTACAAATGTGAACTGAGGCGCAAAAATAAAACATTTGAAAACTGACCATTTTCCACATTTCTGAAGCATGACGTAATGGGGGGGTGTTATCTCTTTTGTCGAAAATCAGCCGTTTTTGCTCGAACATTAAATGCCTCCAAATGGTATTTAATTAACTTCCCGAGCCCCTGGAAGCATGAAAATCACTTTAAACATGCTAATTTTAGCTCTAACACTGATGATCCACCTACAAATGTGAACTGACGTTCAAAAATGAAACATTTGAAAACGGACCATTTTCCACATTTCTGAAGCATGACGTAATGGGGGGGTGTTATCTCTTTTGTCGAAAATCAGCCGTTTTTGCTCGAACATTAAATGCCTCCAAATGGTATTTAATTAACTTCCCGGGGTGAAGAAACCCTTTTTGAGAACTCAGAGTGAGTAAATTGGCCATTTTCATGCACTTTTAACCATTCCATAAATCTTGTGTTTTGGGCCCCTGGAAGCATGAAAATCACTTTAAACATGCTAATTTTAGCTCTAACACTGATGATCCACCTACAAATGTGAACTGATGTTCAAAAATAAAACATTTGAAAATGGACCATTTTCCACATTTCTGAAGCATGACGTAATGGGGGGGTGTTATCTCTTTTGTCGAAAATCAGCCGTTTTTGCTCGAACATTAAATGCCTCCAAATGGTATTTAATTAACTTCCCGAGCCCCTGGAAGCATGAAAATCACTTTAAACATGCTAATTTTAGCTCTAACACTGATGATCCACCTACAAATGTGAACTGAAGTTCAAAAATAAAACATTTGAAAACGGACCATTTTCCACATTTCTGAAGCATGACGTAATGGGGGGTGTTATCTCTTTTGTCGAAAATCAGCTGTTTTTGCTCGAACATTAAATGCCTCCAAATGGTATTTAATTAACTTCCCGGGGTGAAGAAACCCTTTTTGAGAACTCAGAGTGAGTAAATTGGCCATTTTCATGCACTTTTAACCATTCCATAAATCTTGTGTTTTGAGCCCCTGGAAGCATGAAAATCACTTTAAACATGCTAATTTTAGCTCTAACACTGATGATCCACCTACAAATGTGAACTGACGTTCAAAAATAAAACATTTGAAAACGGACCATTTTCCACATTTCTGAAGCATGACGTAATGGGGGGGTGTTATCTCTTTTGTCGAAAATCAGCCGTTTTTGCTCGAACATTAAATGCCTCCAAATGGTATTTAATTAACTTCCCGAGCCCCTGGAAGCATGAAAATCACTTTAAACATGCTAATTTTAGCTCTAACACTGATGATCCACCTACAAATGTGAACTGACGTTCAAAAATAAAACATTTGAAAACGGACCATTTTCCACATTTCTGAAGCATGAAGTAATGGGGGGGTGTTATCTCTTTTGTCGAAAATCAGCCGTTTTTGCTCGAACATTAAATGCCTCCAAATGGTATTTAATTAACTTCCCGGGGTGAAGAAACCCTTTTTGAGAACTCAGAGTGAGTAAATTGGCCATTTTCATGCACTTTTAACCATTCCATAAATCTTGTGTTTTGGGCCCCTGGAAGCATGAAATTCACTTTAAACATGCTAATTTTAGCTCTAACACTGATGATCCACCTACAAATGTGAACTGACGTTCAAAAATAAAACATTTGAAAACGGACCATTTTCCACATTTCTGAAGCATGACGTAATGGGGGGGTGTTATCTCTTTTGTCGAAAATCAGCCGTTTTTGCTCGAACATTAAATGCCTCCAAATGGTATTTAATTAACTTCCCGAGCCCCTGGAAGCATGAAAATCACTTTAAACATGCTAATTTTAGCTCTAACACTGATGATCCACCTATAAATGTGAACTGACGTTCAAAAATAAAACATTTGAAAACGGACCATTTTCCACATTTCTGAAGCATGACGTAATGGGGGGGTGTTATCTCTTTTGTCGAAAATCAGCCGTTTTTGCTCGAACATTAAATGCCTCCAAATGGTATTTAATTAACTTCCCGAGCCCCTGGAAGCATGAAAATCATTTTAAACATGCTAATTTTAGCTCTAACACTGATGATCCACCTACAAATGTGAACTGACGTTCAAAAATAAAACATTTGAAAACGGACCATTTTCCACATTTCTGAAGCATGACGTAATGGGGGGGTGTTATCTCTTTTGTCGAAAATCAGCCGTTTTTGCTCGAACATTAAATGCCTCCAAATGGTATTTAATTAACTTCCCGGGGTGAAGAAACCCTTTTTGAGAACTCAGAGTGAGTAAATTGGCCATTTTCATGCACTTTTAACCATTCCATAAATCTTGTGTTTTGGGCCCCTGGAAGCATGAAAATCACTTTAAACATGCTAATTTTAGCTCTAACACTGATGATCCACCTACAAATGTGAACTGACGTTCAAAAATAAAACATTTGAAAACGGACCATTTTCCACATTTCTGAAGCATGACGTAATGGGGGGGTGTTATCTCTTTTGTCGAAAATCAGCCGTTTTTGCTCGAACATTAAATGCCTCCAAATGGTATTTAATTAACTTCCCGAGCCCCTGGAAGCATGAAAATCACTTTAAACATGCTAATTTTAGCTCTAACACTGATGATCCACCTACAAATGTGAACTGAGGCGCAAAAATAAAACATTTGAAAACTGACCATTTTCCACATTTCTGAAGCATGACGTAATGGGGGGGTGTTATCTCTTTTGTCGAAAATCAGCCGTTTTTGCTCGAACATTAAATGCCTCCAAATGGTATTTAATTAACTTCCCGAGCCCCTGGAAGCATGAAAATCACTTTAAACATGCTAATTTTAGCTCTAACACTGATGATCCACCTACAAATGTGAACTGACGTTCAAAAATGAAACATTTGAAAACGGACCATTTTCCACATTTCTGAAGCATGACGTAATGGGGGGGTGTTATCTCTTTTGTCGAAAATCAGCCGTTTTTGCTCGAACATTAAATGCCTCCAAATGGTATTTAATTAACTTCCCGGGGTGAAGAAACCCTTTTTGAGAACTCAGAGTGAGTAAATTGGCCATTTTCATGCACTTTTAACCATTCCATAAATCTTGTGTTTTGGGCCCCTGGAAGCATGAAAATCACTTTAAACATGCTAATTTTAGCTCTAACACTGATGATCCACCTACAAATGTGAACTGATGTTCAAAAATAAAACATTTGAAAATGGACCATTTTCCACATTTCTGAAGCATGACGTAATGGGGGGGTGTTATCTCTTTTGTCGAAAATCAGCCGTTTTTGCTCGAACATTAAATGCCTCCAAATGGTATTTAATTAACTTCCCGAGCCCCTGGAAGCATGAAAATCACTTTAAACATGCTAATTTTAGCTCTAACACTGATGATCCACCTACAAATGTGAACTGAAGTTCAAAAATAAAACATTTGAAAACGGACCATTTTCCACATTTCTGAAGCATGACGTAATGGGGGGGTGTTATCTCTTTTGTCGAAAATCAGCCGTTTTTGCTCGAACATTAAATGCCTCCAAATGGTATTTATTTCACTCCCCGAGCCCCTGGAAGCATGAAAATCACTTTAAACATGCTAATTTTAGCTCTAACACTGATGATCCACCTACAAATGTGAACTGACGTTCAAAAATAAAACATTTGAAAACGGACCATTTTCCACATTTCTGAAGCATGACGTAATGGGGGGGTGTTATCTCTTTTGTCGAAAATCAGCCGTTTTTGCTCGAACATTAAATGCCTCCAAATGGTATTTAATTAACTTCCCGAGCCCCTGGAAGCATGAAAATCACTTTAAACATGCTAATTTTAGCTCTAACACTGATGATCCACCTACAAATGTGAACTGACGTTCAAAAATAAAACATTTGAAAACGGACCATTTTCCACATTTCTGAAGCATGACGTAATGGGGGGGTGTTATCTCTTTTGTCGAAAATCAGCCGTTTTTGCTCGAACATTAAATGCCTCCAAATGGTATTTAATTAACTTCCCGGGTGAAGAAACCCTTTTTGAGAACTCAGAGTGAGTAAATTGGCCATTTTCATGCACTTTTAACCATTCCATAAATCTTGTGTTTTGGGCCCCTGGAAGCATGAAAATCACTTTAAACATGCTAATTTTAGCTCTAACACTGATGATCCACCTACAAATGTGAACTGACGTTCAAAAATAAAACATTTGAAAACAGACCATTTTCCACATTTCTGAAGCATGACGTAATGGGGGGGTGTTATCTCTTTTGTCGAAAATCAGCCGTTTTTGCTCGAACATTAAATGCCTCCAAATGGTATTTAATTAACTTCCCGAGCCCCTGGAAGCATGAAAATCACTTTAAACATGCTAATTTTAGCTCTAACACTGATGATCCACCTACAAATGTGAACTGACGTTCAAAAATAAAACATTTGAAAACGGACCATTTTCCACATTTCTGAAGCATGACGTAATGGGGGGGTGTTATCTCTTTTGTCGAAAATCAGCCGTTTTTGCTCGAACATTAAATGCCTCCAAATGGTATTTAATTAACTTCCCGAGCCCCTGGAAGCATGAAAATCACTTTAAACATGCTAATTTTAGCTCTAACACTGATGATCCACCTACAAATGTGAACTGACGTTCAAAAATAAAACATTTGAAAACGGACCATTTTCCACATTTCTGAAGCATGACGTAATGGGGGGGTGTTATCTCTTTTGTCGAAAATCAGCCGTTTTTGCTCGAACATTAAATGCCTCCAAATGGTATTTATTTCACTTCCCGAGCCCCTGGAAGCATGAAAATCACTTTAAACATGCTAATTTTAGCTCTAACACTGATGATCCACCTACAAATGTGAACTGACGTTCAAAAATAAAACATTTGAAAACGGACCATTTTCCACATTTCTGAAGCATGACGTAATGGGGGGGGGTGTTATCTCTTTTGTCGAAAATCAGCCGTTTTTGCTCGAACATTAAATGCCTCCAAATGGTATTTAATTAACTTCCCGAGCCCCTGGAAGCATGAAAATCACTTTAAACATGCTAATTTTAGCTCTAACACTGATGATCCACCTACAAATGTGAACTGACGTTCAAAAATAAAACATTTGAAAACGGACCATTTTCCACATTTCTGAAGCATGACGTAATGGGGGGGTGTTATCTCTTTTGTCGAAAATCAGCCGTTTTTGCTCGAACATTAAATGCCTCCAAATTGTATTTAATTAACTTCCCGGGGTGAAGAAACCCTTTTTGAGAACTCAGAGTGAGTAAATTGCCCATTTTCATGCACTGTTAACCATTCCATAAATCTTGTGTTTTGGGCCCCTGGAAGCATGAAAATCACTTTAAACATGCTAATTTTAGCTCTAACACTGATGATCCACCTACAAATGTGAACTGACGTTCAAAAATAAAACATTTGAAAACGGACCATTTTCCACATTTCTGAAGCATGACGTAATGGGGGGGTGTTATCTCTTTTGTCGAAAATCAGCCGTTTTTGCTCGAACATTAAATGCCTCCAAATGGTATTTAATTAACTTCCCGAGCCCCTGGAAGCATGAAAATCACTTTAAACATGCTAATTTTAGCTCTAACACTGATGATCCACCTACAAATGTGAACTGACGTTCAAAAATAAAACATTTGAAAACGGACCATTTTCCACATTTCTGAAGCATGACGTAATGGGGGGGTGTTATCTCTTTTGTCGAAAATCAGCCGTTTTTGCTCGAACATTAAATGCCTCCAAATGGTATTTATTTCACTTCCCGGGGTGAAGAAACCCTTTTTGAGGACTCAGAGTGAGTAAATTGGCCATTTTCATGCACTTTTAACCATTCCATTAATCTTGTGTTTTGGGCCCCTGGAAGCATGAAAATCACTTTAAACATGCTAATTTTAGCTCTAACACTGATGATCCACCTACAAATGTGAACTGACGTTCAAAAATAAAACATTTGAAAACGGACCATTTTCCACATTTCTGAAGCATGACGTAATGGGGGGTTGTTATCTCTTTTGTCGAAAATCAGCCGTTTTTGCTCGAACATTAAATGCCTCCAAATGGTATTTAATTAACTTCCCGAGCCCCTGGAAGCATGAAAATCACTTTAAACATGCTCATTTTAGCTCTAACACTGATGATCCACCTACAAATGTGAACTGACGTTCAAAAATAAAACATTTGAAAACGGACAATTTTCCACATTTCTGAAGCATGACGTAATGGGGGGGTGTTATCTCTTTTGTCGAAAATCAGCCATTTTTGCTCGAACATTAAATGCCTCCAAATGGTATTTATTTCACTTCCCGAGCCCCTGGAAGCATGAAAATCACTTTAAACATGCTAATTTTAGCTCTAACACTGATGATCCACCTACAAATGTGAACTGACGTTCAAAAATAAAACATTTGAAAACGGACCATTTTCCACATTTCTGAAGCATGACGTAATGGGGGGGTGTTATCTCTTTTGTCGAAAATCAGCTGTTTTTGCTCGAACATTAAATGCCTCCAAATGGTATTTAATTAACTTCCCGGGGTGAAGAAACCCTTTTTGAGAACTCAGAGTGAGTAAATTGGCCATTTTCATGCACTTTTAACCATTCCATAAATCTTGTGTTTTGGGCCCCTGGAAGCATGAAAATCACTTTAAACATGCTAATTTTAGCTCTAACACTGATGATCCACCTACAAATGTGAACGGACGTTCAAAAATAAAACATTTGAAAACGGACCATTTTCCACATTTCTGAAGCATGACGTAATGGGGGGGTGTTATCTCTTTTGTCGAAAATCAGCCGTTTTTGCTCGAACATTAAATGCCTCCAAATGGTATTTAATTAACTTCCCGAGCCCCTGGAAGCATGAAAATCACTTTAAACATGCTAATTTTAGCTCTAACACTGATGATCCACCTACAAATGTGAACTGACGTTCAAAAATAAAACATTTGAAAACGGACCATTTTCCACATTTCTGAAGCATGACGTAATGGGGGGGTGTTATCTCTTTTGTCGAAAATCAGCCGTTTTTGCTCGAACATTAAATGCCTCCAATGGTATTTAATTAACTTCCCGAGCCCCTGGAAGCATGAAAATCACTTTAAACATGCTAATTTTAGCTCTAACACTGATGATCCACCTACAAATGTGAACTGACGTTCAAAAATAAAACATTTGAAAACGACCATTTTCCACATTTCTGAAGCATGACGTAATGGGGGGGTGTTATCTCTTTTGTCGAAAATCAGCCGTTTTTGCTCGAACATTAAATGCCTCCAAATGGTATTTATTTCACTTCCCGAGCCCCTGGAAGCATGAAAATCACTTTAAACATGCTAATTTTAGCTCTAACACTGATGATCCACCTACAAATGTGAACTGACGTTCAAAAATAAAACATTTGAAAACGGACCATTTTCCACATTTCTGAAGCATGACGTAATGGGGGGGTGTTATCTCTTTTGTCGAAAATCAGCCGTTTTTGCTCGAACATTAAATGCCTCCAAATGGTATTTAATTAACTTCCCGAGCCCCTGGAAGCATGAAAATCACTTTAAACATGCTAATTTTAGCTCTAACACTGATGATCCACCTACAAATGTGAACTGACGTTCAAAAATAAAACATTTGAAAACGGACCATTTTCCACATTTCTGAAGCATGACGTAATGGGGGGGTGTTATCTCTTTTGTCGAAAATCAGCCGTTTTTGCTCGAACATTAAATGCCTCCAAATGGTATTTATTTCACTTCCCGGGGTGAAGAAACCCTTTTTGAGAACTCAGAGTGAGTAAATTGGCCATTTTCATGCACTTTTAACCATTCCATTAATCTTGTGTTTTGGGCCCCTGGAAGCATGAAAATCACTTTAAACATGCTAATTTTAGCTCTAACACTGATGATCCACCTACAAATGTGAACTGACGTTCAAAAATAAAACATTTGAAAACGGACCATTTTCCACATTTCTGAAGCATGACGTAATGGGGGGGTGTTATCTCTTTTGTCGAAAATCAGCCGTTTTTGCTCGAACATTAAATGCCTCCAAATGGTATTTAATTAACTTCCCGAGCCCCTGGAAGCATGAAAATCACTTTAAACATGCTAATTTTAGCTCTAACACTGATGATCCACCTACAAATGTGAACTGACGTTCAAAAATAAAACATTTGAAAACGGACCATTTTCCACATTTCTGAAGCATGACGTAATGGGGGGGTGTTATCTCTTTTGTCGAAAATCAGCTGTTTTTGCTCGAACATTAAATGCCTCCAAATGGTATTTATTTCACTTCCCGAGCCCCTGGAAGCATGAAAATCACTTTAAACATGCTAATTTTAGCTCTAACACTGATGATCCACCTACAAATGTGAACTGACGTTCAAAAATAAACATTTGAAAACGGACCATTTTCCACATTTCTGAAGCATGACGTAATGGGGGGTGTTATCTCTTTTGTCGAAAATCAGCTGTTTTTGCTCGAACATTAAATGCCTCCAAATGGTATTTAATTAACTTTCCCGGGGTGAAGAAACCCTTTTTGAGAACTCAGAGTGAGTAAATTGGCCATTTTCATGCACTTTTAAACCATTCCATAAATCTTGTGTTTTGGGCCCCTGGAAGCATGAAAATCACTTTAAACATGCTAATTTTAGCTCTAACACTGATGATCCACCTACAAATGTGAACTGACGTTCAAAAATAAAACATTTGAAAACGGACCATTTTCCACATTTCTGAAGCATGACGTAATGAGGGGGTGTTATCTCTTTTGTCGAAAATCAGCCGTTTTTGCTCGAACATTAAATGCCTCCAAATGGTATTTAATTAACTTCCCGAGCCCCTGGAAGCATGAAAATCACTTTAAACATGCTAATTTTAGCTCTAACACTGATGATCCACCTACAAATGTGAACTGACGTTCAAAAATAAAACATTTGAAAACGGACCATTTTCCACATTTCTGAAGCATGACGTAATGGGGGGGTGTTATCTCTTTTGTCGAAAATCAGCCGTTTTTGCTCGAACATTAAATGCCTCCAAATGGTATTTAATTAACTTCCCGGGGTGAAGAAACCCTTTTTGAGAACTCAGAGTGAGTAAATTGGCCATTTTCATGCACTTTTAACCATTCCATAAATCTTGTGTTTTGGGCCCCTGGAAGCATGAAAATCACTTTAAACATGCTAATTTTAGCTCTAACACTGATGATCCACCTACAAATGTGAACTGACGTTCAAAAATAAAACATTTGAAAACGGACCATTTTCCACATTTCTGAAGCATGACGTAATGGGGGGGTGTTATCTCTTTTGTCGAAAATCAGCCGTTTTTGCTCGAACATTAAATGCCTCCAAATGGTATTTAATTAACTTCCCGAGCCCCTGGAAGCATGAAAATCACTTTAAACATGCTAATTTTAGCTCTAACACTGATGATCCACCTACAAATGTGAACTGACGTTCAAAAATAAAACATTTGAAAACGGACCATTTTCCACATTTCTGAAGCATGACGTAATGGGGGGGTGTTATCTCTTTTGTCGAAAATCAGCCGTTTTTGCTCGAACATTAAATGCCTCCAAATGGTATTTAATTAACTTCCCGAGCCCCTGGAAGCATGAAAATCACTTTAAACATGCTAATTTTAGCTCTAACACTGATGATCCACCTACAAATGTGAACTGACGTTCAAAAATAAAACATTTGAAAACGGACCATTTTCCACATTTCTGAAGCATGACGTAATGGGGGGGTGTTATCTCTTTTGTCGAAAATCAGCCGTTTTTGCTCGAACATTAAATGCCTCCAAATGGTATTTATTTCACTTCCCGAGCCCCTGGAAGCATGAAAATCACTTTAAACATGCTAATTTTAGCTCTAACACTGATGATCCACCTACAAATGTGAACTGACGTTCAAAAATAAAACATTTGAAAACGGACCATTTTCCACATTTCTGAAGCATGACGTAATGGGGGGGGTGTTATCTCTTTTGTCGAAAATCAGCCGTTTTTGCTCGAACATTAAATGCCTCCAAATGGTATTTAATTAACTTCCCGAGCCCCTGGAAGCATGAAAATCACTTTAAACATGCTAATTTTAGCTCTAACACTGATGATCCACCTACAAATGTGAACTGACGTTCAAAAATAAAACATTTGAAAACGGACCATTTTCCACATTTCTGAAGCATGACGTAATGGGGGGGTGTTATCTCTTTTGTCGAAAATCAGCCGTTTTTGCTCGAACATTAAATGCCTCCAAATGGTATTTAATTAACTTCCCGGGGTGAAGAAACCCTTTTTGAGAACTCAGAGTGAGTAAATTGCCCATTTTCATGCACTGTTAACCATTCCATAAATCTTGTGTTTTGGGCCCCTGGAAGCATGAAAATCACTTTAAACATGCTAATTTTAGCTCTAACACTGATGATCCACCTACAAATGTGAACTGACGTTCAAAAATAAAACATTTGAAAACGGACCATTTTCCACATTTCTGAAGCATGACGTAATGGGGGGGTGTTATCTCTTTTGTCGAAAATCAGCCGTTTTTGCTCGAACATTAAATGCCTCCAAATGGTATTTAATTAACTTCCCGAGCCCCTGGAAGCATGAAAATCACTTTAAACATGCTAATTTTAGCTCTAACACTGATGATCCACCTACAAATGTGAACTGACGTTCAAAAATAAAACATTTGAAAACGGACCATTTTCCACATTTCTGAAGCATGACGTAATGGGGGGGTGTTATCTCTTTTGTCGAAAATCAGCCGTTTTTGCTCGAACATTAAATGCCTCCAAATGGTATTTATTTCACTTCCCGGGGTGAAGAAACCCTTTTTGAGGACTCAGAGTGAGTAAATTGGCCATTTTCATGCACTTTTAACCATTCCATTAATCTTGTGTTTTGGGCCCCTGGAAGCATGAAAATCACTTTAAACATGCTAATTTTAGCTCTAACACTGATGATCCACCTACAAATGTGAACTGACGTTCAAAAATAAAACATTTGAAAACGGACCATTTTCCACATTTCTGAAGCATGACGTAATGGGGGGTTGTTATCTCTTTTGTCGAAAATCAGCCGTTTTTGCTCGAACATTAAATGCCTCCAAATGGTATTTAATTAACTTCCCGAGCCCCTGGAAGCATGAAAATCACTTTAAACATGCTAATTTTAGCTCTAACACTGATGATCCACCTACAAATGTGAACTGACGTTCAAAAATAAAACATTTGAAAACGGACAATTTTCCACATTTCTGAAGCATGACGTAATGGGGGGGTGTTATCTCTTTTGTCGAAAATCAGCCATTTTTGCTCGAACATTAAATGCCTCCAAATGGTATTTATTTCACTTCCCGAGCCCCTGGAAGCATGAAAATCACTTTAAACATGCTAATTTTAGCTCTAACACTGATGATCCACCTACAAATGTGAACTGACGTTCAAAAATAAAACATTTGAAAACGGACCATTTTCCACATTTCTGAAGCATGACGTAATGGGGGGGTGTTATCTCTTTTGTCGAAAATCAGCTGTTTTTGCTCGAACATTAAATGCCTCCAAATGGTATTTAATTAACTTCCCGGGGTGAAGAAACCCTTTTTGAGAACTCAGAGTGAGTAAATTGGCCATTTTCATGCACTTTTAACCATTCCATAAATCTTGTGTTTTGGGCCCCTGGAAGCATGAAAATCACTTTAAACATGCTAATTTTAGCTCTAACACTGATGATCCACCTACAAATGTGAACGGACGTTCAAAAATAAAACATTTGAAAACGGACCATTTTCCACATTTCTGAAGCATGACGTAATGGGGGGGTGTTATCTCTTTTGTCGAAAATCAGCCGTTTTTGCTCGAACATTAAATGCCTCCAAATGGTATTTAATTAACTTCCCGAGCCCCTGGAAGCATGAAAATCACTTTAAACATGCTAATTTTAGCTCTAACACTGATGATCCACCTACAAATGTGAACTGACGTTCAAAAATAAAACATTTGAAAACGGACCATTTTCCACATTTCTGAAGCATGACGTAATGGGGGGGTGTTATCTCTTTTGTCGAAAATCAGCCGTTTTTGCTCGAACATTAAATGCCTCCAAATGGTATTTAATTAACTTCCCGAGCCCCTGGAAGCATGAAAATCACTTTAAACATGCTAATTTTAGCTCTAACACTGATGATCCACCTACAAATGTGAACTGACGTTCAAAAATAAAACATTTGAAAACGGACCATTTTCCACATTTCTGAAGCATGACGTAATGGGGGGGTGTTATCTCTTTTGTCGAAAATCAGCCGTTTTTGCTCGAACATTAAATGCCTCCAAATGGTATTTATTTCACTTCCCGAGCCCCTGGAAGCATGAAAATCACTTTAAACATGCTAATTTTAGCTCTAACACTGATGATCCACCTACAAATGTGAACTGACGTTCAAAAATAAAACATTTGAAAACGGACCATTTTCCACATTTCTGAAGCATGACGTAATGGGGGGGTGTTATCTCTTTTGTCGAAAATCAGCCGTTTTTGCTCGAACATTAAATGCCTCCAAATGGTATTTAATTAACTTCCCGGGCCCCTGGAAGCATGAAAATCACTTTAAACATGCTAATTTTAGCTCTAACACTGATGATCCACCTACAAATGTGAACTGACGTTCAAAAATAAAACATTTGAAAACGGACCATTTTCCACATTTCTGAAGCATGACGTAATGGGGGGGTGTTATCTCTTTTGTCGAAAATCAGCCGTTTTTGCTCGAACATTAAATGCCTCCAAATGGTATTTAATTAACTTCCCGGGGTGAAGAAACCCTTTTTGAGAACTCAGAGTGAGTAAATTGGCCATTTTCATGCACTTTTAACCATTCCATAAATCTTGTGTTTTGGGCCCCTGGAAGCATGAAAATCACTTTAAACATGCTAATTTTAGCTCTAACACTGATGATCCACCTACAAATGTGAACTGACGTTCAAAAATAAAACATTTGAAAACGGACCATTTTCCACATTTCTGAAGCATGACGTAATGGGGGGGTGTTATCTCTTTTGTCGAAAATCAGCCGTTTTTGCTCTAACATTAAATGCCTCCAAATGGTATTTAATTAACTTCCCGAGCCCCTGGAAGCATGAAAATCACTTTAAACATGCTAATTTTAGCTCTAACACTGATGATCCACCTACAAATGTGAACTGACGTTCAAAAATAAAACATTTGAAAATGGACCATTTTCCACATTTCTGAAGCATGACGTAATGGGGGGGTGTTATCTCTTTTGTCGAAAATCAGCCGTTTTTGCTCGAACATTAAATGCCTCCAAATGGTATTTATTTCACTTCCCGGGGTGAAGAAACCCTTTTTGAGAACTCAGAGTGAGTAAATTGGCCATTTTCATGCACTTTTAACCATTCCATTAATCTTGTGTTTTGGGCCCCTGGAAGCATGAAAATCACTTTAAACATGCTAATTTTAGCTCTAACACTGATGATCCACCTACAAATGTGAACTGACGTTCAAAAATAAAACATTTGAAAACGGACCATTTTCCACATTTCTGAAGCACGACGTAATGGGGGGGTGTTATCTCTTTTGTCGAAAATCAGCCGTTTTTGCTCGAACATTAAATGCCTCCAAATGGTATTTAATTAACTTCCCGAGCCCCTGGAAGCATGAAAATCACTTTAAACATGCTAATTTTAGCTCTAACACTGATGATCCACCTACAAATGTGAACTGACGTTCAAAAATAAAACATTTAAAAACGGACCATTTTCCACATTTCTGAAGCATGACGTAATGGGGGGGTGTTATCTCTTTTGTCGAAAATCAGCCGTTTTTGCTCGAACATTAAATGCCTCCAAATGGTATTTATTTCACTTCCCGAGCCCCTGGAAGCATGAAAATCACTTTAAACATGCTAATTTTAGCTCTAACACTGATGATCCACCTACAAATGTGAACTGACGTTCAAAAATAAAACATTTGAAAACGGACCATTTTCCACATTTCTGAAGCATGACGTAATGGGGGGGTGTTATCTCTTTTGTCGAAAATCAGCCGTTTTTGCTCGAACATTAAATGCCTCCAAATGGTATTTATTTCACTTCCCGAGCCCCTGGAAGCATGAAAATCACTTTAAACATGCTAATTTTAGCTCTAACACTGATGATCCACCTACAAATGTGAACTGAGGCGCAAAAATAAAACATTTGAAAACGGACCATTTTCCACATTTCTGAAGCATGACGTAATGGGGGGGTGTTATCTCTTTTGTCGAAAATCAGCCGTTTTTGCTCGAACATTAAATGCCTCCAAATGGTATTTAATTAACTTCCCGGGTGAAGAAACCCTTTTTGAGAACTCAGAGTGAGTAAATTGGCCATTTTCATGCACTTTTAACCATTCCATAAATCTTGTGTTTTGGGCCCCTGGAAGCATGAAAATCACTTTAAACATGCTAATTTTAGCTCTAACACTGATGATCCACCTACAAATGTGAACTGACGTTCAAAAATAAAACATTTGAAAACGGACCATTTTCCACATTTCTGAAGCATGACGTAATGGGGGGGTGTTATCTCTTTTGTCGAAAATCAGCCGTTTTTGCTCGAACATTAAATGCCTCCAAATGGTATTTAATTAACTTCCCGAGCCCCTGGAAGCATGAAAATCACTTTAAACATGCTAATTTTAGCTCTAACACTGATGATCCACCTACAAATGTGAACTGACGTTCAAAAATAAAACATTTGAAAACGGACCATTTTCCACATTTCTGAAGCATGACGCAATGGGGGGGTGTTATCTCTTTTGTCGAAAATCAGCCGTTTTTGCTCGAACATTAAATGCCTCCAAATGGTATTTAATTAACTTCCCGGGGTGAAGAAACCCTTTTTGAGAACTCAGAGTGAGTAAATTGGCCATTTTCATGCACTTTTAACCATTCCATAAATCTTGTGTTTTGGGCCCCTGGAAGCATGAAAATCACTTTAAACATGCTAATTTTAGCTCTAACACTGATGATCCACCTACAAATGTGAACTGACGTTCAAAAATAAAACATTTGAAAACGGACCATTTTCCACATTTCTGAAGCATGACGTAATGGGGGGGTGTTATCTCTTTTGTCGAAAATCAGCCGTTTTTGCTCGAACATTAAATGCCTCCAAATGGTATTTAATTAACTTCCCGAGCCCCTGGAAGCATGAAAATCACTTTAAACATGCTAATTTTAGCTCTAACACTGATGATCCACCTACAAATGTGAACTGACGTTCAAAAATAAAACATTTGAAAATGGACCATTTTCCACATTTCTGAAGCCTGACGTAATGGGGGGGTGTTATCTCTTTTGTCGAAAATCAGCCGTTTTTGCTCGAACATTAAATGCCTCCAAATGGTATTTAATTAACTTCCAGAGCCCCTGGAAGCATGAAAATCACTTTAAACATGCTAATTTTAGCTCTAACACTGATGATCCACCTACAAATGTGAACTGACGTTCAAAAATAAAACATTTGAAAACGGACCATTTTCCACATTTCTGAAGCATGACGCAATGGGGGGGTGTTATCTCTTTTGTCGAAAATCAGCCGTTTTTGCTCGAACATTAAATGCCTCCAAATGGTATTTAATTAACTTCCCGGGGTGAAGAAACCCTTTTTGAGAACTCAGAGTGAGTAAATTGGCCATTTTCATGCACTTTTAACCATTCCATAAATCTTGTGTTTTGGGCCCCTGGAAGCATGAAAATCACTTTAAACATGCTAATTTTAGCTCTAACACTGATGATCCACCTACAAATGTGAACTGACGTTCAAAAATAAAACATTTGAAAACGGACCATTTTCCACATTTCTGAAGCATGACGTAATGGGGGGGTGTTATCTCTTTTGTCGAAAATCAGCCGTTTTTGCTCGAACATTAAATGCCTCCAAATGGTATTTAATTAACTTCCCGAGCCCCTGGAAGCATGAAAATCACTTTAAACATGCTAATTTTAGCTCTAACACTGATGATCCACCTACAAATGTGAACTGACGTTCAAAAATAAAACATTTGAAAATGGACCATTTTCCACATTTCTGAAGCCTGACGTAATGGGGGGGTGTTATCTCTTTTGTCGAAAATCAGCCGTTTTTGCTCGAACATTAAATGCCTCCAAATGGTATTTAATTAACTTCCCGAGCCCCTGGAAGCATGAAAATCATTTTAAACATGCTAATTTTAGCTCTAACACTGATGATCCACCTACAAATGTGAACTGACGTTCAAAAATAAAACATTTGAAAACGGACCATTTTCCACATTTCTGAAGCATGACGTAATGGGGGGGTGTTATCTCTTTTGTCGAAAATCAGCCGTTTTTGCTCGAACATTAAATGCCTCCAAATGGTATTTAATTAACTTCCCGGGGTGAAGAAACCCTTTTTCGAAACTCAGATTGAGTAAATTGGCCATTTTCATGCACTTTTAACCATTCCATAAATCTTGTGTTTTGGGCCCCTGGAAGCATGAAAATCACTTTAAACATGCTAATTTTAGCTCTAACACTGATGATCCACCTACAAATGTGAACTGAGGCGCAAAAATAAAACATTTGAAAACGGACCATTTTCCACATTTCTGAAGCATGACGCAATGGGGGGGTGTTATCTCTTTTGTCGAAAATCAGCCGTTTTTGCTCGAACATTAAATGCCTCCAAATGGTATTTAATTAACTTCCCGGGGTGAAGAAACCCTTTTTGAGAACTCAGAGTGAGTAAATTGGCCATTTTCATGCACTTTTAACCATTCCATAAATCTTGTGTTTTGGGCCCCTGGAAGCATGAAAATCACTTTAAACATGCTAATTTTAGCTCTAACACTGATGATCCACCTACAAATGTGAACTGACGTTCAAAAATAAAACATTTGAAAACGGACCATTTTCCACATTTCTGAAGCATGACGTAATGGGGGGGTGTTATCTCTTTTGTCGAAAATCAGCCGTTTTTGCTCGAACATTAAATGCCTCCAAATGGTATTTAATTAACTTCCCGAGCCCCTGGAAGCATGAAAATCACTTTAAACATGCTAATTTTAGCTCTAACACTGATGATCCACCTACAAATGTGAACTGACGTTCAAAAATAAAACATTTGAAAATGGACCATTTTCCACATTTCTGAAGCCTGACGTAATGGGGGGGTGTTATCTCTTTTGTCGAAAATCAGCCGTTTTTGCTCGAACATTAAATGCCTCCAAATGGTATTTAATTAACTTCCCGAGCCCCTGGAAGCATGAAAATCATTTTAAACATGCTAATTTTAGCTCTAACACTGATGATCCACCTACAAATGTGAACTGACGTTCAAAAATAAAACATTTGAAAACGGACCATTTTCCACATTTCTGAAGCATGACGTAATGGGGGGGTGTTATCTCTTTTGTCGAAAATCAGCCGTTTTTGCTCGAACATTAAATGCCTCCAAATGGTATTTAATTAACTTCCCGGGGTGAAGAAACCCTTTTTCGAAACTCAGATTGAGTAAATTGGCCATTTTCATGCACTTTTAACCATTCCATAAATCTTGTGTTTTGGGCCCCTGGAAGCATGAAAATCACTTTAAACATGCTAATTTTAGCTCTAACACTGATGATCCACCTACAAATGTGAACTGACGTTCAAAAATAAAACATTTGAAAACGGACCATTTTCCACATTTCTGAAGCATGACGTAATGGGGGGGTGTTATCTCTTTTGTCGAAAATCAGCCGTTTTTGCTCGAACATTAAATGCCTCCAAATGGTATTTAATTAACTTCCCGAGCCCCTGGAAGCATGAAAATCACTTTAAACATGCTAATTTTAGCTCTAACACTGATGATCCACCTACAAATGTGAACTGACGTTCAAAAATAAAACATTTGAAAACGGACCATTTTCCACATTTCTGAAGCATGACGTAATGGGGGGGTGTTATCTCTTTTGTCGAAAATCAGCCGTTTTTGCTCGAACATTAAATGCCTCCAAATGGTATTTAATTAACTTCCCGGGCCCCTGGAAGCATGAAAATCACTTTAAACATGCTAATTTTAGCTCTAACACTGATGATCCACCTACAAATGTGAACTGACGTTCAAAAATAAAACATTTGAAAACGGACCATTTTCCACATTTCTGAAGCATGACGTAATGGGGGGGTGTTATCTCTTTTGTCGAAAATCAGCCGTTTTTGCTCGAACATTAAATGCCTCCAAATGGTATTTAATTAACTTCCCGGGGTGAAGAAACCCTTTTTGAGAACTCAGAGTGAGTAAATTGGCCATTTTCATGCACTTTTAACCATTCCATAAATCTTGTGTTTTGGGCCCCTGGAAGCATGAAAATCACTTTAAACATGCTAATTTTAGCTCTAACACTGATGATCCACCTACAAATGTGAACTGACGTTCAAAAATAAAACATTTGAAAACGGACCATTTTCCACATTTCTGAAGCATGACGTAATGGGGGGGTGTTATCTCTTTTGTCGAAAATCAGCCGTTTTTGCTCTAACATTAAATGCCTCCAAATGGTATTTAATTAACTTCCCGAGCCCCTGGAAGCATGAAAATCACTTTAAACATGCTAATTTTAGCTCTAACACTGATGATCCACCTACAAATGTGAACTGACGTTCAAAAATAAAACATTTGAAAATGGACCATTTTCCACATTTCTGAAGCATGACGTAATGGGGGGGTGTTATCTCTTTTGTCGAAAATCAGCCGTTTTTGCTCGAACATTAAATGCCTCCAAATGGTATTTATTTCACTTCCCGGGGTGAAGAAACCCTTTTTGAGAACTCAGAGTGAGTAAATTGGCCATTTTCATGCACTTTTAACCATTCCATTAATCTTGTGTTTTGGGCCCCTGGAAGCATGAAAATCACTTTAAACATGCTAATTTTAGCTCTAACACTGATGATCCACCTACAAATGTGAACTGACGTTCAAAAATAAAACATTTGAAAACGGACCATTTTCCACATTTCTGAAGCACGACGTAATGGGGGGGTGTTATCTCTTTTGTCGAAAATCAGCCGTTTTTGCTCGAACATTAAATGCCTCCAAATGGTATTTAATTAACTTCCCGAGCCCCTGGAAGCATGAAAATCACTTTAAACATGCTAATTTTAGCTCTAACACTGATGATCCACCTACAAATGTGAACTGACGTTCAAAAATAAAACATTTAAAAACGGACCATTTTCCACATTTCTGAAGCATGACGTAATGGGGGGGTGTTATCTCTTTTGTCGAAAATCAGCCGTTTTTGCTCGAACATTAAATGCCTCCAAATGGTATTTATTTCACTTCCCGGGGTGAAGAAACCCTTTTTGAGAACTCAGAGTGAGTAAATTGGCCATTTTCATGCACTTTTAACCATTCCATTAATCTTGTGTTTTGGGCCCCTGGAAGCATGAAAATCACTTTAAACATGCTAATTTTAGCTCTAACACTGATGATCCACCTACAAATGTGAACTGACGTTCAAAAATAAAACATTTGAAAACGGACCATTTTCCACATTTCTGAAGCACGACGTAATGGGGGGGTGTTATCTCTTTTGTCGAAAATCAGCCGTTTTTGCTCGAACATTAAATGCCTCCAAATGGTATTTAATTAACTTCCCGAGCCCCTGGAAGCATGAAAATCACTTTAAACATGCTAATTTTAGCTCTAACACTGATGATCCACCTACAAATGTGAACTGACGTTCAAAAATAAAACATTTAAAAACGGACCATTTTCCACATTTCTGAAGCATGACGTAATGGGGGGGTGTTATCTCTTTTGTCGAAAATCAGCCGTTTTTGCTCGAACATTAAATGCCTCCAAATGGTATTTATTTCACTTCCCGAGCCCCTGGAAGCATGAAAATCACTTTAAACATGCTAATTTTAGCTCTAACACTGATGATCCACCTACAAATGTGAACTGACGTTCAAAAATAAAACATTTGAAAACGGACCATTTTCCACATTTCTGAAGCATGACGTAATGGGGGGGTGTTATCTCTTTTGTCGAAAATCAGCCGTTTTTGCTCGAACATTAAATGCCTCCAAATGGTATTTATTTCACTTCCCGAGCCCCTGGAAGCATGAAAATCACTTTAAACATGCTAATTTTAGCTCTAACACTGATGATCCACCTACAAATGTGAACTGAGGCGCAAAAATAAAACATTTGAAAACGGACCATTTTCCACATTTCTGAAGCATGACGTAATGGGGGGGTGTTATCTCTTTTGTCGAAAATCAGCCGTTTTTGCTCGAACATTAAATGCCTCCAAATGGTATTTAATTAACTTCCCGGGTGAAGAAACCCTTTTTGAGAACTCAGAGTGAGTAAATTGGCCATTTTCATGCACTTTTAACCATTCCATAAATCTTGTGTTTTGGGCCCCTGGAAGCATGAAAATCACTTTAAACATGCTAATTTTAGCTCTAACACTGATGATCCACCTACAAATGTGAACTGACGTTCAAAAATAAAACATTTGAAAACGGACCATTTTCCACATTTCTGAAGCATGACGTAATGGGGGGGTGTTATCTCTTTTGTCGAAAATCAGCCGTTTTTGCTCGAACATTAAATGCCTCCAAATGGTATTTAATTAACTTCCCGAGCCCCTGGAAGCATGAAAATCACTTTAAACATGCTAATTTTAGCTCTAACACTGATGATCCACCTACAAATGTGAACTGACGTTCAAAAATAAAACATTTGAAAACGGACCATTTTCCACATTTCTGAAGCATGACGCAATGGGGGGGTGTTATCTCTTTTGTCGAAAATCAGCCGTTTTTGCTCGAACATTAAATGCCTCCAAATGGTATTTAATTAACTTCCCGGGGTGAAGAAACCCTTTTTGAGAACTCAGAGTGAGTAAATTGGCCATTTTCATGCACTTTTAACCATTCCATAAATCTTGTGTTTTGGGCCCCTGGAAGCATGAAAATCACTTTAAACATGCTAATTTTAGCTCTAACACTGATGATCCACCTACAAATGTGAACTGACGTTCAAAAATAAAACATTTGAAAACGGACCATTTTCCACATTTCTGAAGCATGACGTAATGGGGGGGTGTTATCTCTTTTGTCGAAAATCAGCCGTTTTTGCTCGAACATTAAATGCCTCCAAATGGTATTTAATTAACTTCCCGAGCCCCTGGAAGCATGAAAATCACTTTAAACATGCTAATTTTAGCTCTAACACTGATGATCCACCTACAAATGTGAACTGACGTTCAAAAATAAAACATTTGAAAATGGACCATTTTCCACATTTCTGAAGCCTGACGTAATGGGGGGGTGTTATCTCTTTTGTCGAAAATCAGCCGTTTTTGCTCGAACATTAAATGCCTCCAAATGGTATTTAATTAACTTCCCGAGCCCCTGGAAGCATGAAAATCATTTTAAACATGCTAATTTTAGCTCTAACACTGATGATCCACCTACAAATGTGAACTGACGTTCAAAAATAAAACATTTGAAAACGGACCATTTTCCACATTTCTGAAGCATGACGTAATGGGGGGGTGTTATCTCTTTTGTCGAAAATCAGCCGTTTTTGCTCGAACATTAAATGCCTCCAAATGGTATTTAATTAACTTCCCGGGGTGAAGAAACCCTTTTTCGAAACTCAGATTGAGTAAATTGGCCATTTTCATGCACTTTTAACCATTCCATAAATCTTGTGTTTTGGGCCCCTGGAAGCATGAAAATCACTTTAAACATGCTAATTTTAGCTCTAACACTGATGATCCACCTACAAATGTGAACTGAGGCGCAAAAATAAAACATTTGAAAACGGACCATTTTCCACATTTCTGAAGCATGACGCAATGGGGGGGTGTTATCTCTTTTGTCGAAAATCAGCCGTTTTTGCTCGAACATTAAATGCCTCCAAATGGTATTTAATTAACTTCCCGGGGTGAAGAAACCCTTTTTGAGAACTCAGAGTGAGTAAATTGGCCATTTTCATGCACTTTTAACCATTCCATAAATCTTGTGTTTTGGGCCCCTGGAAGCATGAAAATCACTTTAAACATGCTAATTTTAGCTCTAACACTGATGATCCACCTACAAATGTGAACTGACGTTCAAAAATAAAACATTTGAAAACGGACCATTTTCCACATTTCTGAAGCATGACGTAATGGGGGGGTGTTATCTCTTTTGTCGAAAATCAGCCGTTTTTGCTCGAACATTAAATGCCTCCAAATGGTATTTAATTAACTTCCCGAGCCCCTGGAAGCATGAAAATCACTTTAAACATGCTAATTTTAGCTCTAACACTGATGATCCACCTACAAATGTGAACTGACGTTCAAAAATAAAACATTTGAAAATGGACCATTTTCCACATTTCTGAAGCCTGACGTAATGGGGGGGTGTTATCTCTTTTGTCGAAAATCAGCCGTTTTTGCTCGAACATTAAATGCCTCCAAATGGTATTTAATTAACTTCCCGAGCCCCTGGAAGCATGAAAATCATTTTAAACATGCTAATTTTAGCTCTAACACTGATGATCCACCTACAAATGTGAACTGACGTTCAAAAATAAAACATTTGAAAACGGACCATTTTCCACATTTCTGAAGCATGACGTAATGGGGGGGTGTTATCTCTTTTGTCGAAAATCAGCCGTTTTTGCTCGAACATTAAATGCCTCCAAATGGTATTTAATTAACTTCCCGGGGTGAAGAAACCCTTTTTCGAAACTCAGATTGAGTAAATTGGCCATTTTCATGCACTTTTAACCATTCCATAAATCTTGTGTTTTGGGCCCCTGGAAGCATGAAAATCACTTTAAACATGCTAATTTTAGCTCTAACACTGATGATCCACCTACAAATGTGAACTGACGTTCAAAAATAAAACATTTGAAAACGGACCATTTTCCACATTTCTGAAGCATGACGTAATGGGGGGGTGTTATCTCTTTTGTCGAAAATCAGCCGTTTTTGCTCGAACATTAAATGCCTCCAAATGGTATTTAATTAACTTCCCGAGCCCCTGGAAGCATGAAAATCACTTTAAACATGCTAATTTTAGCTCTAACACTGATGATCCACCTACAAATGTGAACTGAGGCGCAAAAATAAAACATTTGAAAACGGACCATTTTCCACATTTCTGAAGCATGATGTAATGGGGGGGTGTTATCTCTTTTGTCGAAAATCAGCCGTTTTTGCTCGAACATTAAATGCCTCCAAATGGTATTTAATTAACTTCCCGAGCCCCTGGAAGCATGAAAATCACTTTAAACATGCTAATTTTAGCTCTAACACTGATGATCCACCTACAAATGTGAACTGACGTTCAAAAATGAAACATTTGAAAACGGACCATTTTCCACATTTCTGAAGCATGACGTAATGGGGGAGTGTTATCTCTTTTGTCGAAAATCAGCCGTTTTTGCTCGAACATTAAATGCCTCCAAATGGTATTTAATTAACTTCCCGGGGTGAAGAAACCCTTTTTGAGAACTCAGAGTGAGTAAATTGGCCATTTTCATGCACTTTTAACCATTCCATAAATCTTGTGTTTTGGGCCCCTGGAAGCATGAAAATCACTTTAAACATGCTAATTTTAGCTCTAACACTGATGATCCACCTACAAATGTGAACTGACGTTCAAAAATAAAACATTTGAAAATGGACCATTTTCCACATTTCTGAAGCATGACGTAATGGGGGGGTGTTATCTCTTTTGTCGAAAATCAGCCGTTTTTGCTCGAACATTAAATGCCTCCAAATGGTATTTAATTAACTTCCCGAGCCCCTGGAAGCATGAAAATCACTTTAAACATGCTAATTTTAGCTCTAACACTGATGATCCACCTACAAATGTGAACTGACGTTCAAAAATAAAACATTTGAAAACGGACCATTTTCCACATTTCTGAAGCATGACGTAATGGGGGGGTGTTATCTCTTTTGTCGAAAATCAGCCGTTTTTGCTCGAACATTAAATGCCTCCAAATGGTATTTATTTCACTTCCCGAGCCCCTGGAAGCATGAAAATCACTTTAAACATGCTAATTTTAGCTCTAACACTGATGATCCACCTACAAATGTGAACTGACGTTCAAAAATAAAACATTTGAAAACGGACCATTTTCCACATTTCTGAAGCATGACGTAATGGGGGGGTGTTATCTCTTTTGTCGAAAATCAGCCGTTTTTGCTCGAACATTAAATGCCTCCAAATGGTATTTAATTAACTTCCCGAGCCCCTGGAAGCATGAAAATCACTTTAAACATGCTAATTTTAGCTCTAACACTGATGATCCACCTACAAATGTGAACTGACGTTCAAAAATAAAACATTTGAAAACGGACCATTTTCCACATTTCTGAAGCATGACGTAATGGGGGGGTGTTATCTCTTTTGTCGAAAATCAGCCGTTTTTGCTCGAACATTAAATGCCTCCAAATGGTATTTAATTAACTTCCCGGGTGAAGAAACCCTTTTTGAGAACTCAGAGTGAGTAAATTGGCCATTTTCATGCACTTTTAACCATTCCATAAATCTTGTGTTTTGGGCCCCTGGAAGCATGAAAATCACTTTAAACATGCTAATTTTAGCTCTAACACTGATGATCCACCTACAAATGTGAACTGACGTTCAAAAATAAAACATTTGAAAACGGACCATTTTCCACATTTCTGAAGCATGACGTAATGGGGGGGTGTTATCTCTTTTGTCGAAAATCAGCCGTTTTTGCTCGAACATTAAATGCCTCCAAATGGTATTTAATTAACTTCCCGAGCCCCTGGAAGCATGAAAATCACTTTAAACATGCTAATTTTAGCTCTAACACTGATGATCCACCTACAAATGTGAACTGACGTTCAAAAATAAAACATTTGAAAACGGACCATTTTCCACATTTCTGAAGCATGACGTAACGGGGGGGTGTTATCTCTTTTGTCGAAAATCAGCCGTTTTTGCTCGAACATTAAATGCCTCCAAATGGTATTTATTTCACTTCCCGGGGTGAAGAAACCCTTTTTGAGAACTCAGAGTGAGTAAATTGGCCATTTTCATGCACTTTTAACCATTCCATTAATCTTGTGTTTTGGGCCCCTGGAAGCATGAAAATCACTTTAAACATGCTAATTTTAGCTCTAACACTGATGATCCACCTACAAATGTGAACTGACGTTCAAAAATAAAACATTTGAAAACGGACCATTTTCCACATTTCTGAAGCATGACGTAATGGGGGGGGTGTTATCTCTTTTGTCGAAAATCAGCCGTTTTTGCTCGAACATTAAATGCCTCCAAATGGTATTTAATTAACTTCCCGAGCCCCTGGAAGCATGAAAATCACTTTAAACATGCTAATTTTAGCTCTAACACTGATGATCCACCTACAAATGTGAACTGACGTTCAAAAATAAAACATTTGAAAACGGACCATTTTCCACATTTCTGAAGCATGACGTAATGGGGGGTGTTATCTCTTTTGTCGAAAATCAGCTGTTTTTGCTCGAACATTAAATGCCTCCAAATGGTATTTAATTAACTTCCCGGGGTGAAGAAACCCTTTTTGAGAACTCAGAGTGAGTAAATTGGCCATTTTCATGCACTTTTAACCATTCCATAAATCTTGTGTTTTGGGCCCCTGGAAGCATGAAAATCACTTTAAACATGCTAATTTTAGCTCTAACACTGATGATCCACCTACAAATGTGAACTGACGTTCAAAAATAAAACATTTGAAAACGGACCATTTTCCACATTTCTGAAGCATGACGTAATGGGGGGGTGTTATCTCTTTTGTCGAAAATCAGCCGTTTTTGCTCGAACATTAAATGCCTCCAAATGGTATTTAATTAACTTCCCGAGCCCCTGGAAGCATGAAAATCACTTTAAACATGCTAATTTTAGCTCTAACACTGATGATCCACCTACAAATGTGAACTGACGTTCAAAAATAAAACATTTGAAAACGGACCATTTTCCACATTTCTGAAGCATGACGTAATGGGGGGGTGTTATCTCTTTTGTCGAAAATCAGCCGTTTTTGCTCGAACATTAAATGCCTCCAAATGGTATTTAATTAACTTCCCGGGGTGAAGAAACCCTTTTTGAGAACTCAGAGTGAGTAAATTGGCCATTTTCATGCACTTTTAACCATTCCATAAATCTTGTGTTTTGGGCCCCTGGAAGCATGAAAATCACTTTAAACATGCTAATTTTAGCTCTAACACTGATGATCCACCTACAAATGTGAACTGACGTTCAAAAATAAAACATTTGAAAACGGACCATTTTCCACATTTCTGAAGCATGACGTAATGGGGGGGTGTTATCTCTTTTGTCGAAAATCAGCCGTTTTTGCTCGAACATTAAATGCCTCCAAATGGTATTTAATTAACTTCCAAAGCCCCTGGAAGCATGAAAATCACTTTAAACATGCTAATTTTAGCTCTAACACTGATGATCCACCTACAAATGTGAACTGACGTTCAAAAATAAAACATTTGAAAACGGACCATTTTCCACATTTCTGAAGCATGACGTAATGGGGGGGTGTTATCTCTTTTGTCGAAAATCAGCCGTTTTTGCTCGAACATTAAATGCCTCCAAATGGTATTTAATTAACTTCCCGAGCCCCTGGAAGCATGAAAATCATTTTAAACATGCTAATTTTAGCTCTAACACTGATGATCCACCTACAAATGTGAACTGACGTTCAAAAATAAAACATTTGAAAACGGACCATTTTCCACATTTCTGAAGCATGACGTAATGGGGGGGGTGTTATCTCTTTTGTCGAAAATCAGCCGTTTTTGCTCGAACATTAAATGCCTCCAAATGGTATTTAATTAACTTCCCGGGGTGAAGAAACCCTTTTTGAGAACTCAGAGTGAGTAAATTGGCCATTTTCATGCACTTTTAACCATTCCATAAATCTTGTGTTTTGGGCCCCTGGAAGCATGAAAATCACTTTAAACATGCTAATTTTAGCTCTAACACTGATGATCCACCTACAAATGTGAACTGACGTTCAAAAATAAAACATTTGAAAACGGACCATTTTCCACATTTCTGAAGCATGACGTAATGGGGGGGTGTTATCTCTTTTGTCGAAAATCAGCCGTTTTTGCTCGAACATTAAATGCCTCCAAATGGTATTTAATTAACTTCCCGAGCCCCTGGAAGCATGAAAATCACTTTAAACATGCTAATTTTAGCTCTAACACTGATGATCCACCTACAAATGTGAACTGAGGTTCAAAAATAAAACATTTGAAAACGGACCATTTTCCACATTTCTGAAGCATGACGTAATGGGGGGGTGTTATCTCTTTTGTCGAAAATCAGCCGTTTTTGCTCGAACATTAAATGCCTCCAAATGGTATTTAATTAACTTCCCGGGGTGAAGAAACCCTTTTTGAGAACTCAGAGTGAGTAAATTGGCCATTTTCATGCACTTTTAACCATTCCATAAATCTTGTGTTTTGGGCCCCTGGAAGCATGAAAATCACTTTAAACATGCTAATTTTAGCTCTAACACTGATGATCCACCTACAAATGTGAACTGACGTTCAAAAATAAAACATTTGAAAATGGACCATTTTCCACATTTCTGAAGCATGACCTAATGGGGGGGTGTTATCTCTTTTGTCAAAAATCAGCCGTTTTTGCTCGAACATTAAATGCCTCCAAATGGTATTTAATTAACTTCCCGAGCCCCTGGAAGCATAAAAATCACTTTAAACATGCTAATTTTAGCTCTAACACTGATGATCCACCTACAAATGTGAACTGACGTTCAAAAATAAAACATTTGAAAACGGACCATTTTCCACATTTCTGAAGCATGACGTAATGGGGGGGTGTTATCTCTTTTGTCGAAAATCAGCCGTTTTTGCTCGAACATTAAATGCCTCCAAATGGTATTTAATTAACTTCCCGAGCCCCTGGAAGCATGAAAATCACTTTAAACATGCTAATTTTAGCTCTAACACTGATGATCCACCTACAAATGTGAACTGACGTTCAAAAATAAAACATTTGAAAACGGACCATTTTCCACATTTCTGAAGCATGACGTAATGGGGGGGTGTTATCTCTTTTGTCGAAAATCAGCCGTTTTTGCTCGAACATTAAATGCCTCCAAATGGTATTTAATTAACTTCCCGGGGTGAAGAAACCCTTTTTGAGAACTCAGAGTGAGTAAATTGGCCATTTTCATGCACTTTTAACCATTCCATAAATCTTGTGTTTTGGGCCCCTGGAAGCATGAAAATCACTTTAAACATGCTAATTTTAGCTCTAACACTGATGATCCACCTACAAATGTGAACTGACGTTCAAAAATAAAACATTTGAAAACGGACCATTTTCCACATTTCTGAAGCATGACGTAATGGGGGGGTGTTATCTCTTTTGTCGAAAATCAGCCGTTTTTGCTCGAACATTAAATGCCTCCAAATGGTATTTAATTAACTTCCCGAGCCCCTGGAAGCATGAACATCACTTTAAACATGCTAATTTTAGCTCTAACACTGATGATCCACCTACAAATGTGAACTGACGTTCAAAAAAAAAAAAATTGGAAAACGGACCATTTTCCACATTTCTGAAGCATGACGTAATGGGGGGGTGTTATCTCTTTTGTCGAAAATCACCCGTTTTTGCTCGAACATTAAATGCCTCCAAATGGTATTTATTTCACTTCCCGGGGTGAAGAAACCCTTTTTGAGAACTCAGAGTGAGTAAATTGGCCATTTTCATGCACTTTTAACCATTCCATAAATCTTGTGTTTTGGGCCCCTGGAAGCATGAAAATCACTTTAAACAATCTAATTTTAGCTCTAACACTGATGATCCACCTACAAATGTGAACTGACGTTCAAAAATAAAACATTTGAAAACGGACCATTTTCCACATTTCTGAAGCATGACGTAATGGGGGGGTGTTATCTCTTTTGTCGAAAATCAGCCGTTTTTGCTCGAACATTAAATGCCTCCAAATGGTATTTAATTAACTTCCCGAGCCCCTGGAAGCATGAAAATCACTTTAAACATGCTAATTTTAGCTCTAACACTGATGATCCACCTACAAATGTGAACTGACGTTCAAAAATAAAACATTTGAAAACGGACCATTTTCCACATTTTTGAAGCATGACATAATGGGGGGGTGTTATCTCTTTTGTCGAAAATCAGCCGTTTTTGCTCGAACATTAAATGCCTCCAAATGGTATTTAATTAACTTCCCGGGGTGAAGAAACCCTTTTTGAGAACTCAGAGTGAGTAAATTGGCAATTTTCATGCACTTTTAACCATTCCATAAATCTTGTGTTTTGGGCCCCTGGAAGCATGAAAATCACTTTAAACATGCTAATTTTAGCTCTAACACTGATGATCCACCTACAAATGTGAACTGACGTTCAAAAATAAAACATTTGAAAACGGACCATTTTCCACATTTCTGAAGCATGACGTAATGGGGGGGTGTTATCTCTTTTGTCGAAAATCAGCCGTTTTTGCTCGAACATTAAATGCCTCCAAATGGTATTTAATTAACTTCCCGAGCCCCTGGAAGCATGAAAATCACTTTAAACATGCTAATTTTAGCTCTAACACTGATGATCCCCCTACAAATGTGAACTGACGTTCAAAAATAAAACATTTGAAAACGGACCATTTTCCACATTTCTGAAGCATGACGTAATGGGGGGGTGTTATCTCTTTTGTCGAAAATCAGCCGTTTTTGCTCGAACATTAAATGCCTCCAAATGGTATTTATTTCACTTCCCGGGGTGAAGAAACCCTTTTTGAGAACTCAGAGTGAGTAAATTGGCCATTTTCATGCACTTTTAACCATTCCATAAATCTTGTGTTTTGGGCCCCTGGAAGCATGAAAATCACTTTAAACATGCTAATTTTAGCTCTAACACTGATGATCCACCTACAAATGTGAACTGACGTTCAAAAATAAAACATTTGAAAACGGACCATTTTCCACATTTCTGAAGCATGACGTAATGGGGGGGTGTTATCTCTTTTGTCGAAAATCAGCCGTTTTTGCTCGAACATTAAATGCCTCCAAATGGTATTTAATAAACTTCCCGAGCCCCTGGAAGCATGAAAATCACTTTAAACATGCTAATTTTAGCTCTAACACTGATGATCCACCTACAAATGTGAACTGACGTTCAAAAATAAAACATTTGAAAATTGACCATTTTCCACATTTTTGAAGCATGACGTAATGGGGGGTGTTATCTCTTTTGTCGAAAATCAGCCGTTTTTGCTCGAACATTAAATGCCTCCAAATGGTATTTAATTAACTTCCCGGGGTGAAGAAACCCTTTTTGAGAACTCAGAGTGAGTAAATTGGCCATTTTCATGCACTTTTAACCATTCCATAAATCTTGTGTTTTGGGCCCCTGGAAGCATGAAAATCACTTTAAACATGCTAATTTTAGCTCTAACACTGATGATCCACCTACAAATGTGAACTGACGTTCAAAAATAAAACATTTGAAAACGGACCATTTTCCACATTTCTGAAGCATGACGTAATGGGGGGGTGTTATCTCTTTTGTCGAAAATCAGCCGTTTTTGCTCGAACATTAAATGCCTCCAAATGGTATTTAATTAACTTCCCGAGCCCCTGGAAGCATGAAAATCACTTTAAACATGCTAATTTTAGCTCTAACACTGATGATCCACCTACAAATGTGAACTGACGTTCAAAAATAAAACATTTGAAAACGGACCATTTTCCACATTTCTGAAGCATGACGTAATGGGGGGGTGTTATCTCTTTTGTCGAAAATCAGCCATTTTTGCTCGAACATTAAATGCCTCCAAATGGTATTTAATTAACTTCCCGGGGTGAAGAAACCCTTTTTGAGAACTCAGAGTGAGTAAATTGGCCATTTTCATGCACTTTTAACCATTCCATTAATCTTGTGTTTTGGGCCCCTGGAAGCATGAAAATCACTTTAAACATGCTAATTTTACCTCTAACACTGATGATCCACCTACAAATGTGAACTGACGTTCAAAAATAAAACATTTGAAAACGGACCATTTTCCACATTTCTGAAGCATGACGTAATGGGGGGGTGTTATCTCTTTTGTCGAAAATCAGCCGTTTTTGCTCGAACATTAAATGCCTCCAAATGGTATTTAATTAACTTCCCGAGCCCCTGGAAGCATGAAAATCACTTTAAACATGCTAATTTTAGCTCTAACACTGATGATCCACCTACAAATGTGAACTGAGGCGCAAAAATAAAACATTTGAAAACGGACCATTTTCCACATTTCTGAAGCATGACGTAATGGGGGGGTGTTATCTCTTTTGTCGAAAATCAGCCGTTTTTGCTCGAACATTAAATGCCTCCAAATGGTATTTAATTAACTTCCCGGGTGAAGAAACCCTTTTTGAGAACTCAGAGTGAGTAAATTGGCCATTTTCATGCACTTTTAACCATTCCATAAATCTTGTGTTTTGGGCCCCTGGAAGCATGAAAATCACTTTAAACATGCTAATTTTAGCTCTAACACTGATGATCCACCTACAAATGTGAACTGACGTTCAAAAATAAAACATTTGAAAACGGACCATTTTCCACATTTCTGAAGCATGACGTAATGGGGGGGTGTTATCTCTTTTGTCGAAAATCAGCCGTTTTTGCTCGAACATTAAATGCCTCCAAATGGTATTTAATTAACTTCCCGAGCCCCTGGAAGCATGAAAATCACTTTAAACATGCTAATTTTAGCTCTAACACTGATGATCCACCTACAAATGTGAACTGACGTTCAAAAATAAAACATTTGAAAACGGACCATTTTCCACATTTCTGAAGCATGACGTAATGGGGGGGTGTTATCTCTTTTGTCGAAAATCAGCCGTTTTTGCTCGAACATTAAATGCCTCCAAATGGTATTTAATTAACTTCCCGAGCCCCTGGAAGCATGAAAATCACTTTAAACATGCTAATTTTAGCTCTAACACTGATGATCCACCTACAAATGTGAACTGAGGCGCAAAAATAAAACATTTGAAAACGGACCATTTTCCACATTTCTGAAGCATGACGTAATGGGGGGGTGTTATCTCTTTTGTCGAAAATCAGCCGTTTTTGCTCGAACATTAAATGCCTCCAAATGGTATTTAATTAACTTCCCGAGCCCCTGGAAGCATGAAAATCACTTTAAACATGCTAATTTTAGCTCTAACACTGATGATCCACCTACAAATGTGAACTGACGTTCAAAAATGAAACATTTGAAAACGGACCATTTTCCACATTTCTGAAGCATGACGTAATGGGGGGGTGTTATCTCTTTTGTCGAAAATCAGCCGTTTTTGCTCGAACATTAAATGCCTCCAAATGGTATTTAATTAACTTCCCGGGGTGAAGAAACCCTTTTTGAGAACTCAGAGTGAGTAAATTGGCCATTTTCATGCACTTTTAACCATTCCATAAATCTTGTGTTTTGGGCCCCTGGAAGCATGAAAATCACTTTAAACATGCTAATTTTAGCTCTAACACTGATGATCCACCTACAAATGTGAACTGACGTTCAAAAATAAAACATTTGAAAATGGACCATTTTCCACATTTCTGAAGCATGACGTAATGGGGGGGTGTTATCTCTTTTGTCGAAAATCAGCCGTTTTTGCTCGAACATTAAATGCCTCCAAATGGTATTTAATTAACTTCCCGAGCCCCTGGAAGCATGAAAATCACTTTAAACATGCTAATTTTAGCTCTAACACTGATGATCCACCTACAAATGTGAACTGACGTTCAAAAATAAAACATTTGAAAACGGACCATTTTCCACATTTCTGAAGCATGACGTAATGGGGGGGTGTTATCTCTTTTGTCGAAAATCAGCCGTTTTTGCTCGAACATTAAATGCCTCCAAATGGTATTTAATTAACTTCCCGGGTGAAGAAACCCTTTTTGAGAACTCAGAGTGAGTAAATTGGCCATTTTCATGCACTTTTAACCATTCCATAAATCTTGTGTTTTGGGCCCCTGGAAGCATGAAAATCACTTTAAACATGCTAATTTTAGCTCTAACACTGATGATCCACCTACAAATGTGAACTGACGTTCAAAAATAAAACATTTGAAAACGGACCATTTTCCACATTTCTGAAGCATGACGTAATGGGGGGGTGTTATCTCTTTTGTCGAAAATCAGCCGTTTTTGCTCGAACATTAAATGCCTCCAAATGGTATTTAATAAACTTCCCGAGCCCCTGGAAGCATGAAAATCACTTTAAACATGCTAATTTTAGCTCTAACACTGATGATCCACCTACAAATGTGAACTGACGTTCAAAAATAAAACATTTGAAAACGGACCATTTTCCACATTTCTGAAGCATGACGTAATGGGGGGTGTTATCTCTTTTGTCGAAAATCAGCCGTTTTTGCTCGAACATTAAATGCCTCCAAATGGTATTTAATTAACTTCCCGGGGTGAAGAAACCCTTTTTGAGAACTCAGAGTGAGTAAATTGGCCATTTTCATGCACTTTTAACCATTCCATAAATCTTGTGTTTTGGGCCCCTGGAAGCATGAAAATCACTTTAAACATGCTAATTTTAGCTCTAACACTGATGATCCACCTACAAATGTGAACTGACGTTCAAAAATAAAACATTTGAAAACGGACCATTTTCCACATTTCTGAAGCATGACGTAATGGGGGGGTGTTATCTCTTTTGTCGAAAATCAGCCGTTTTTGCTCGAACATTAAATGCCTCCAAATGGTATTTAATTAACTTCCCGAGCCCCTGGAAGCATGAAAATCACTTTAAACATGCTAATTTTAGCTCTAACACTGATGATCCACATACAAATGTGAACTGACGTTCAAAAATAAAACATTTGAAAACGGACCATTTTCCACATTTCTGAAGCATGACGTAATGGGGGGGTGTTATCTCTTTTGTCGAAAATCAGCCGTTTTTGCTCGAACATTAAATGCCTCCAAATGGTATTTAATTAACTTCCCGAGCCCCTGGAAGCATGAAAATCACTTTAAACATGCTAATTTTAGCTCTAACACTGATGATCCACCTACAAATGTGAACTGAGGCGCAAAAATAAAACATTTGAAAACGGACCATTTTCCACATTTCTGAAGCATGACGTAATGGGGGGGTGTTATCTCTTTTGTCGAAAATCAGCCGTTTTTGCTCGAACATTAAATGCCTCCAAATGGTATTTAATTAACTTCCCGGGTGAAGAAACCCTTTTTGAGAACTCAGAGTGAGTAAATTGGCCATTTTCATGCACTTTTAACCATTCCATAAATCTTGTGTTTTGGGCCCCTGGAAGCATGAAAATCACTTTAAACATGCTAATTTTAGCTCTAACACTGATGATCCACCTACAAATGTGAACTGATGTTCAAAAATAAAACATTTGAAAACGGACCATTTTCCACATTTCTGAAGCATGACGTAATGGGGGGGTGTTATCTCTTTTGTCGAAAATCAGCCGTTTTTGCTCGAACATTAAATGCCTCCAAATGGTATTTAATTAACTTCCCGAGCCCCTGGAAGCATGAAAATCACTTTAAACATGCTAATTTTAGCTCTAACACTGATGATCCACCTACAAATGTGAACTGACGTTCAAAAATAAAACATTTGAAAACGGACCATTTTCCACATTTCTGAAGCATGACGTAATGGGGGGGTGTTATCTCTTTTGTCGAAAATCAGCCGTTTTTGCTCGAACATTAAATGCCTCCAAATGGTATTTAATTAACTTCCCGAGCCCCTGGAAGCATGAAAATCACTTTAAACATGCTAATTTTAGCTCTAACACTGATGATCCACCTACAAATGTGAACTGAGGCGCAAAAATAAAACATTTGAAAACGGACCATTTTCCACATTTCTGAAGCATGACGTAATGGGGGGGTGTTATCTCTTTTGTCGAAAATCAGCCGTTTTTGCTCGAACATTAAATGCCTCCAAATGGTATTTAATTAACTTCCCGAGCCCCTGGAAGCATGAAAATCACTTTAAACATGCTAATTTTAGCTCTAACACTGATGATCCACCTACAAATGTGAACTGACGTTCAAAAATGAAACATTTGAAAACGGACCATTTTCCACATTTCTGAAGCATGACGTAATGGGGGGGTGTTATCTCTTTTGTCGAAAATCAGCCGTTTTTGCTCGAACATTAAATGCCTCCAAATGGTATTTAATTAACTTCCCGGGGTGAAGAAACCCTTTTTGAGAACTCAGAGTGAGTAAATTGGCCATTTTCATGCACTTTTAACCATTCCATAAATCTTGTGTTTTGGGCCCCTGGAAGCATGAAAATCACTTTAAACATGCTAATTTTAGCTCTAACACTGATGATCCACCTACAAATGTGAACTGACGTTCAAAAATAAAACATTTGAAAATGGACCATTTTCCACATTTCTGAAGCATGACGTAATGGGGGGGTGTTATCTCTTTTGTCGAAAATCAGCCGTTTTTGCTCGAACATTAAATGCCTCCAAATGGTATTTAATTAACTTCCCGAGCCCCTGGAAGCATGAAAATCACTTTAAACATGCTAATTTTAGCTCTAACACTGATGATCCACCTACAAATGTGAACTGACGTTCAAAAATAAAACATTTGAAAACGGACCATTTTCCACATTTCTGAAGCATGACGTAATGGGGGGGTGTTATCTCTTTTGTCGAAAATCAGCCGTTTTTGCTCGAACATTAAATGCCTCCAAATGGTATTTATTTCACTTCCCGAGCCCCTGGAAGCATGAAAATCACTTTAAACATGCTAATTTTAGCTCTAACACTGATGATCCACCTACAAATGTGAACTGACGTTCAAAAATAAAACATTTGAAAACGGACCATTTTCCACATTTCTGAAGCATGACGTAATGGGGGGGTGTTATCTCTTTTGTCGAAAATCAGCCGTTTTTGCTCGAACATTAAATGCCTCCAAATGGTATTTAATTAACTTCCCGGGTGAAGAAACCCTTTTTGAGAACTCAGAGTGAGTAAATTGGCCATTTTCATGCACTTTTAACCATTCCATAAATCTTGTGTTTTGGGCCCCTGGAAGCATGAAAATCACTTTAAACATGCTAATTTTAGCTCTAACACTGATGATCCACCTACAAATGTGAACTGACGTTCAAAAATAAAACATTTGAAAACGGACCATTTTCCACATTTCTGAAGCATGACGTAATGGGGGGGTGTTATCTCTTTTGTCGAAAATCAGCCGTTTTTGCTCGAACATTAAATGCCTCCAAATGGTATTTAATTAACTTCCCGAGCCCCTGGAAGCATGAAAATCACTTTAAACATGCTAATTTTAGCTCTAACACTGATGATCCACCTACAAATGTGAACTGACGTTCAAAAATAAAACATTTGAAAACGGACCATTTTCCACATTTCTGAAGCATGACGTAACGGGGGGGTGTTATCTCTTTTGTCGAAAATCGGCCGTTTTTGCTCGAACATTAAATGCCTCCAAATGGTATTTATTTCACTTCCCGGGGTGAAGAAACCCTTTTTGAGAACTCAGAGTGAGTAAATTGGCCATTTTCATGCACTTTTAACCATTCCATTAATCTTGTGTTTTGGGCCCCTGGAAGCATGAAAATCACTTTAAACATGCTAATTTTAGCTCTAACACTGATGATCCACCTACAAATGTGAACTGACGTTCAAAAATAAAACATTTGAAAACGGACCATTTTCCACATTTCTGAAGCATGACGTAATGGGGGGGGGTGTTATCTCTTTTGTCGAAAATCAGCCGTTTTTGCTCGAACATTAAATGCCTCCAAATGGTATTTAATTAACTTCCCGAGCCCCTGGAAGCATGAAAATCACTTTAAACATGCTAATTTTAGCTCTAACACTGATGATCCACCTACAAATGTGAACTGACGTTCAAAAATAAAACATTTGAAAACGGACCATTTTCCACATTTCTGAAGCATGACGTAATGGGGGGTGTTATCTCTTTTGTCGAAAATCAGCTGTTTTTGCTCGAACATTAAATGCCTCCAAATGGTATTTAATTGACTTCCCGGGGTGAAGAAACCCTTTTTGAGAACTCAGAGTGAGTAAATTGGCCATTTTCATGCACTTTTAACCATTCCATAAATCTTGTGTTTTGGGCCCCTGGAAGCATGAAAATCACTTTAAACATGCTAATTTTAGCTCTAACACTGATGATCCACCTACAAATGTGAACTGACGTTCAAAAATAAAACATTTGAAAACGGACCATTTTCCACATTTCTGAAGCATGACGTAATGGGGGGGTGTTATCTCTTTTGTCGAAAATCAGCCGTTTTTGCTCGAACATTAAATGCCTCCAAATGGTATTTAATTAACTTCCCGAGCCCCTGGAAGCATGAAAATCACTTTAAACATGCTAATTTTAGCTCTAACACTGATGATCCACCTACAAATGTGAACTGACGTTCAAAAATAAAACATTTGAAAACGGACCATTTTCCACATTTCTGAAGCATGACGTAATGGGGGGGTGTTATCTCTTTTGTCGAAAATCAGCCGTTTTTGCTCGAACATTAAATGCCTCCAAATGGTATTTAATTAACTTCCCGGGGTGAAGAAACCCTTTTTGAGAACTCAGAGTGAGTAAATTGGCCATTTTCATGCACTTTTAACCATTCCATAAATCTTGTGTTTTGGGCCCCTGGAAGCATGAAAATCACTTTAAACATGCTAATTTTAGCTCTAACACTGATGATCCACCTACAAATGTGAACTGACGTTCAAAAATAAAACATTTGAAAACGGACCATTTTCCACATTTCTGAAGCATGACGTAATGGGGGGGTGTTATCTCTTTTGTCGAAAATCAGCCGTTTTTGCTCGAACATTAAATGCCTCCAAATGGTATTTAATTAACTTCCCGAGCCCCTGGAAGCATGAACATCACTTTAAACATGCTAATTTTAGCTCTAACACTGATGATCCACCTACAAATGTGAACTGACGTTCAAAAAAAAAAAAATTGGAAAACGGACCATTTTCCACATTTCTGAAGCATGACGTAATGGGGGGGTGTTATCTCTTTTGTCGAAAATCACCCGTTTTTGCTCGAACATTAAATGCCTCCAAATGGTATTTATTTCACTTCCCGGGGTGAAGAAACCCTTTTTGAGAACTCAGAGTGAGTAAATTGGCCATTTTCATGCACTTTTAACCATTCCATAAATCTTGTGTTTTGGGCCCCTGGAAGCATGAAAATCACTTTAAACATGCTAATTTTAGCTCTAACACTGATGATCCACCTACAAATGTGAACTGACGTTCAAAAATAAAACATTTGAAAACGGACCATTTTCCACATTTCTGAAGCATGACGTAATGGGGGGGTGTTATCTCTTTTGTCGAAAATCAGCCGTTTTTGCTCGAACATTAAATGCCTCCAAATGGTATTTAATTAACTTCCCGAGCCCCTGGAAGCATGAAAATCACTTTAAACATGCTAATTTTAGCTCTAACACTGATGATCCACCTACAAATGTGAACTGACGTTCAAAAATAAAACATTTGAAAACGGACCATTTTCCACATTTCTGAAGCATGACGTAATGGGGGGGGGGTGTTATCTCTTTTGTCGAAAATCACCCGTTTTTGCTCGAACATTAAATGCCTCCAAATGGTATTTATTTCACTTCCCGGGGTGAAGAAACCCTTTTTGAGAACTCAGAGTGAGTAAATTGGCCATTTTCATGCACTTTTAACCATTCCATAAATCTTGTGTTTTGGGCCCCTGGAAGCATGAAAATCACTTTAAACATGCTAATTTTAGCTCTAACACTGATGATCCACCTACAAATGTGAACTGACGTTCAAAAATAAAACATTTGAAAACGGACCATTTTCCACATTTCTGAAGCATGACGTAATGGGGGGGTGTTATCTCTTTTGTCGAAAATCAGCCGTTTTTGCTCGAACATTAAATGCCTCCAAATGGTATTTAATTAACTTCCCGAGCCCCTGGAAGCATGAAAATCACTTTAAACATGCTAATTTTAGCTCTAACACTGATGATCCACCTACAAATGTGAACTGACGTTCAAAAATAAAACATTTGAAAACGGACCATTTTCCACATTTCTGAAGCATGACGTAATGGGGGGGTGTTATCTCTTTTGTCGAAAATCAGCCGTTTTTGCTCGAACATTAAATGCCTCCAAATGGTATTTAATTAACTTCCCGAGCCCCTGGAAGCATGAAAATCACTTTAAACATGCTAATTTTAGCTCTAACACTGATGATCCACCTACAAACGTGAACTGACGTTCAAAAATAAAACATTTGAAAACGGACCATTTTCCACATTTCTGAAGCATGACGTAATGGGGGGGTGTTATCTCTTTTGTCGAAAATCAGCCGTTTTTGCTCGAACATTAAATGCCTCCAAATGGTATTTAATTAACTTCCCGGGGTGAAGAAACCCTTTTTGAGAACTCAGAGTGAGTAAATTGGCCATTTTCATGCACTTTTAACCATTCCATAAATCTTGTGTTTTGGGCCCCTGGAAGCATGAAAATCACTTTAAACAATCTAATTTTAGCTCTAACACTGATGATCCACCTACAAATGTGAACTGACGTTCAAAAATAAAACATTTGAAAACGGACCATTTTCCACATTTCTGAAGCATGACGTAATGGGGGGGTGTTATCTCTTTTGTCGAAAATCAGCCGTTTTTGCTCGAACATTAAATGCCTCCAAATGGTATTTAATTAACTTCCCGAGCCCCTGGAAGCATGAAAATCACTTTAAACATGCTAATTTTAGCTCTAACACTGATGATCCACCTACAAATGTGAACTGACGTTCAAAAATAAAACATTTGAAAACGGACCATTTTCCACATTTTTGAAGCATGACATAATGGGGGGGTGTTATCTCTTTTGTCGAAAATCAGCCGTTTTTGCTCGAACATTAAATGCCTCCAAATGGTATTTAATTAACTTCCCGGGGTGAAGAAACCCTTTTTGAGAACTCAGAGTGAGTAAATTGGCAATTTTCATGCACTTTTAACCATTCCATAAATCTTGTGTTTTGGGCCCCTGGAAGCATGAAAATCACTTTAAACATGCTAATTTTAGCTCTAACACTGATGATCCACCTACAAATGTGAACTGACGTTCAAAAATAAAACATTTGAAAACGGACCATTTTCCACATTTCTGAAGCATGACGTAATGGGGGGGTGTTATCTCTTTTGTCGAAAATCAGCCGTTTTTGCTCGAACATTAAATGCCTCCAAATGGTATTTAATAAACTTCCCGAGCCCCTGGAAGCATGAAAATCACTTTAAACATGCTAATTTTAGCTCTAACACTGATGATCCACCTACAAATGTGAACTGACGTTCAAAAATAAAACATTTGAAAACGGACCATTTTCCACATTTCTGAAGCATGACGTAATGGGGGGTGTTATCTCTTTTGTCGAAAATCAGCCGTTTTTGCTCGAACATTAAATGCCTCCAAATGGTATTTAATTAACTTCCCGGGGTGAAGAAACCCTTTTTGAGAACTCAGAGTGAGTAAATTGGCCATTTTCATGCACTTTTAACCATTCCATAAATCTTGTGTTTTGGGCCCCTGGAAGCATGAAAATCACTTTAAACATGCTAATTTTAGCTCTAACACTGATGATCCACCTACAAATGTGAACTGACGTTCAAAAATAAAACATTTGAAAACGGACCATTTTCCACATTTCTGAAGCATGACGTAATGGGGGGGTGTTATCTCTTTTGTCGAAAATCAGCCGTTTTTGCTCGAACATTAAATGCCTCCAAATGGTATTTAATTAACTTCCCGAGCCCCTGGAAGCATGAAAATCACTTTAAACATGCTAATTTTAGCTCTAACACTGATGATCCACCTACAAATGTGAACTGACGTTCAAAAATAAAACATTTGAAAACGGACCATTTTCCACATTTCTGAAGCATGACGTAATGGGGGGGTGTTATCTCTTTTGTCGAAAATCAGCCATTTTTGCTCGAACATTAAATGCCTCCAAATGGTATTTAATTAACTTCCCGGGGTGAAGAAACCCTTTTTGAGAACTCAGAGTGAGTAAATTGGCCATTTTCATGCACTTTTAACCATTCCATTAATCTTGTGTTTTGGGCCCCTGGAAGCATGAAAATCACTTTAAACATGCTAATTTTACCTCTAACACTGATGATCCACCTACAAATGTGAACTGACGTTCAAAAATAAAACATTTGAAAACGGACCATTTTCCACATTTCTGAAGCATGACGTAATGGGGGGGTGTTATCTCTTTTGTCGAAAATCAGCCGTTTTTGCTCGAACATTAAATGCCTCCAAATGGTATTTAATTAACTTCCCGAGCCCCTGGAAGCATGAAAATCACTTTAAACATGCTAATTTTAGCTCTAACACTGATGATCCACCTACAAATGTGAACTGAGGCGCAAAAATAAAACATTTGAAAACGGACCATTTTCCACATTTCTGAAGCATGACGTAATGGGGGGGTGTTATCTCTTTTGTCGAAAATCAGCCGTTTTTGCTCGAACATTAAATGCCTCCAAATGGTATTTAATTAACTTCCCGGGTGAAGAAACCCTTTTTGAGAACTCAGAGTGAGTAAATTGGCCATTTTCATGCACTTTTAACCATTCCATAAATCTTGTGTTTTGGGCCCCTGGAAGCATGAAAATCACTTTAAACATGCTAATTTTAGCTCTAACACTGATGATCCACCTACAAATGTGAACTGACGTTCAAAAATAAAACATTTGAAAACGGACCATTTTCCACATTTCTGAAGCATGACGTAATGGGGGGGTGTTATCTCTTTTGTCGAAAATCAGCCGTTTTTGCTCGAACATTAAATGCCTCCAAATGGTATTTAATTAACTTCCCGAGCCCCTGGAAGCATGAAAATCACTTTAAACATGCTAATTTTAGCTCTAACACTGATGATCCACCTACAAATGTGAACTGACGTTCAAAAATAAAACATTTGAAAACGGACCATTTTCCACATTTCTGAAGCATGACGTAATGGGGGGGTGTTATCTCTTTTGTCGAAAATCAGCCGTTTTTGCTCGAACATTAAATGCCTCCAAATGGTATTTAATTAACTTCCCGAGCCCCTGGAAGCATGAAAATCACTTTAAACATGCTAATTTTAGCTCTAACACTGATGATCCACCTACAAATGTGAACTGAGGCGCAAAAATAAAACATTTGAAAACGGACCATTTTCCACATTTCTGAAGCATGACGTAATGGGGGGGTGTTATCTCTTTTGTCGAAAATCAGCCGTTTTTGCTCGAACATTAAATGCCTCCAAATGGTATTTAATTAACTTCCCGAGCCCCTGGAAGCATGAAAATCACTTTAAACATGCTAATTTTAGCTCTAACACTGATGATCCACCTACAAATGTGAACTGACGTTCAAAAATGAAACATTTGAAAACGGACCATTTTCCACATTTCTGAAGCATGACGTAATGGGGGGGTGTTATCTCTTTTGTCGAAAATCAGCCGTTTTTGCTCGAACATTAAATGCCTCCAAATGGTATTTAATTAACTTCCCGAGCCCCTGGAAGCATGAAAATCACTTTAAACATGCTAATTTTAGCTCTAACACTGATGATCCACCTACAAATGTGAACTGACGTTCAAAAATAAAACATTTGAAAACGGACCATTTTCCACATTTCTGAAGCATGACGTAATGGGGGGGTGTTATCTCTTTTGTCGAAAATCAGCCGTTTTTGCTCGAACATTAAATGCCTCCAAATGGTATTTATTTCACTTCCCGAGCCCCTGGAAGCATGAAAATCACTTTAAACATGCTAATTTTAGCTCTAACACTGATGATCCACCTACAAATGTGAACTGACGTTCAAAAATAAAACATTTGAAAACGGACCATTTTCCACATTTCTGAAGCATGACGTAATGGGGGGGTGTTATCTCTTTTGTCGAAAATCAGCCGTTTTTGCTCGAACATTAAATGCCTCCAAATGGTATTTAATTAACTTCCCGGGTGAAGAAACCCTTTTTGAGAACTCAGAGTGAGTAAATTGGCCATTTTCATGCACTTTTAACCATTCCATAAATCTTGTGTTTTGGGCCCCTGGAAGCATGAAAATCACTTTAAACATGCTAATTTTAGCTCTAACACTGATGATCCACCTACAAATGTGAACTGACGTTCAAAAATAAAACATTTGAAAACGGACCATTTTCCACATTTCTGAAGCATGACGTAATGGGGGGGTGTTATCTCTTTTGTCGAAAATCAGCCGTTTTTGCTCGAACATTAAATGCCTCCAAATGGTATTTAATTAACTTCCCGAGCCCCTGGAAGCATGAAAATCACTTTAAACATGCTAATTTTAGCTCTAACACTGATGATCCACCTACAAATGTGAACTGACGTTCAAAAATAAAACATTTGAAAACGGACCATTTTCCACATTTCTGAAGCATGACGTAACGGGGGGGTGTTATCTCTTTTGTCGAAAATCGGCCGTTTTTGCTCGAACATTAAATGCCTCCAAATGGTATTTATTTCACTTCCCGGGGTGAAGAAACCCTTTTTGAGAACTCAGAGTGAGTAAATTGGCCATTTTCATGCACTTTTAACCATTCCATTAATCTTGTGTTTTGGGCCCCTGGAAGCATGAAAATCACTTTAAACATGCTAATTTTAGCTCTAACACTGATGATCCACCTACAAATGTGAACTGACGTTCAAAAATAAAACATTTGAAAACGGACCATTTTCCACATTTCTGAAGCATGACGTAATGGGGGGGGTGTTATCTCTTTTGTCGAAAATCAGCCGTTTTTGCTCGAACATTAAATGCCTCCAAATGGTATTTAATTAACTTCCCGAGCCCCTGGAAGCATGAAAATCACTTTAAACATGCTAATTTTAGCTCTAACACTGATGATCCACCTACAAATGTGAACTGACGTTCAAAAATAAAACATTTGAAAACGGACCATTTTCCACATTTCTGAAGCATGACGTAATGGGGGGTGTTATCTCTTTTGTCGAAAATCAGCTGTTTTTGCTCGAACATTAAATGCCTCCAAATGGTATTTAATTGACTTCCCGGGGTGAAGAAACCCTTTTTGAGAACTCAGAGTGAGTAAATTGGCCATTTTCATGCACTTTTAACCATTCCATAAATCTTGTGTTTTGGGCCCCTGGAAGCATGAAAATCACTTTAAACATGCTAATTTTAGCTCTAACACTGATGATCCACCTACAAATGTGAACTGACGTTCAAAAATAAAACATTTGAAAACGGACCATTTTCCACATTTCTGAAGCATGACGTAATGGGGGGGTGTTATCTCTTTTGTCGAAAATCAGCCGTTTTTGCTCGAACATTAAATGCCTCCAAATGGTATTTAATTAACTTCCCGAGCCCCTGGAAGCATGAAAATCACTTTAAACATGCTAATTTTAGCTCTAACACTGATGATCCACCTACAAATGTGAACTGACGTTCAAAAATAAAACATTTGAAAACGGACCATTTTCCACATTTCTGAAGCATGACGTAATGGGGGGGTGTTATCTCTTTTGTCGAAAATCAGCCGTTTTTGCTCGAACATTAAATGCCTCCAAATGGTATTTAATTAACTTCCCGGGGTGAAGAAACCCTTTTTGAGAACTCAGAGTGAGTAAATTGGCCATTTTCATGCACTTTTAACCATTCCATAAATCTTGTGTTTTGGGCCCCTGGAAGCATGAAAATCACTTTAAACATGCTAATTTTAGCTCTAACACTGATGATCCACCTACAAATGTGAACTGACGTTCAAAAATAAAACATTTGAAAACGGACCATTTTCCACATTTCTGAAGCATGACGTAATGGGGGGGTGTTATCTCTTTTGTCGAAAATCAGCCGTTTTTGCTCGAACATTAAATGCCTCCAAATGGTATTTAATTAACTTCCAAAGCCCCTGGAAGCATGAAAATCACTTTAAACATGCTAATTTTAGCTCTAACACTGATGATCCACCTACAAATGTGAACTGACGTTCAAAAATAAAACATTTGAAAACGGACCATTTTCCACATTTCTGAAGCATGACGTAATGGGGGGGTGTTATCTCTTTTGTCGAAAATCAGCCGTTTTTGCTCGAACATTAAATGCCTCCAAATGGTATTTAATTAACTTCCCGAGCCCCTGGAAGCATGAAAATCATTTTAAACATGCTAATTTTAGCTCTAACACTGATGATCCACCTACAAATGTGAACTGACGTTCAAAAATAAAACATTTGAAAACGGACCATTTTCCACATTTCTGAAGCATGACGTAATGGGGGGGTGTTATCTCTTTTGTCAAAAATCAGCCGTTTTTGCTCGAACATTAAATGCCTCCAAATGGTATTTAATTAACTTCCCGGGGTGAAGAAACCCTTTTTGAGAACTCAGAGTGAGTAAATTGGCCATTTTCATGCACTTTTAACCATTCCATAAATCTTGTGTTTTGGGCCCCTGGAAGCATGAAAATCACTTTAAACATGCTAATTTTAGCTCTAACACTGATGATCCACCTACAAATGTGAACTGACGTTCAAAAATAAAACATTTGAAAACGGACCATTTTCCACATTTCTGAAGCATGACGTAATGGGGGGGTGTTATCTCTTTTGTCGAAAATCAGCCGTTTTTGCTCGAACATTAAATGCCTCCAAATGGTATTTAATTAACTTCCCGAGCCCCTGGAAGCATGAAAATCACTTTAAACATGCTAATTTTAGCTCTAACACTGATGATCCACCTACAAATGTGAACTGAGGTTCAAAAATAAAACATTTGAAAACGGACCATTTTCCACATTTCTGAAGCATGACGTAATGGGGGGGTGTTATCTCTTTTGTCGAAAATCAGCCGTTTTTGCTCGAACATTAAATGCCTCCAAATGGTATTTAATTAACTTCCCGGGGTGAAGAAACCCTTTTTGAGAACTCAGAGTGAGTAAATTGGCCATTTTCATGCACTTTTAACCATTCCATAAATCTTGTGTTTTGGGCCCCTGGAAGCATGAAAATCACTTTAAACATGCTAATTTTAGCTCTAACACTGATGATCCACCTACAAATGTGAACTGACGTTCAAAAATAAAACATTTGAAAATGGACCATTTTCCACATTTCTGAAGCATGACGTAATGGGGGGGTGTTATCTCTTTTGTCAAAAATCAGCCGTTTTTGCTCGAACATTAAATGCCTCCAAATGGTATTTAATTAACTTCCCGAGCCCCTGGAAGCATAAAAATCACTTTAAACATGCTAATTTTAGCTCTAACACTGATGATCCACCTACAAATGTGAACTGACGTTCAAAAATAAAACATTTGAAAACGGACCATTTTCCACATTTCTGAAGCATGACGTAATGGGGGGGTGTTATCTCTTTTGTCGAAAATCAGCCGTTTTTGCTCGAACATTAAATGCCTCCAAATGGTATTTAATTAACTTCCCGAGCCCCTGGAAGCATGAAAATCACTTTAAACATGCTAATTTTAGCTCTAACACTGATGATCCACCTACAAATGTGAACTGACGTTCAAAAATAAAACATTTGAAAACGGACCATTTTCCACATTTCTGAAGCATGACGTAATGGGGGGGTGTTATCTCTTTTGTCGAAAATCAGCCGTTTTTGCTCGAACATTAAATGCCTCCAAATGGTATTTAATTAACTTCCCGGGGTGAAGAAACCCTTTTTGAGAACTCAGAGTGAGTAAATTGGCCATTTTCATGCACTTTTAACCATTCCATAAATCTTGTGTTTTGGGCCCCTGGAAGCATGAAAATCACTTTAAACATGCTAATTTTAGCTCTAACACTGATGATCCACCTACAAATGTGAACTGACGTTCAAAAATAAAACATTTGAAAACGGACCATTTTCCACATTTCTGAAGCATGACGTAATGGGGGGGTGTTATCTCTTTTGTCGAAAATCAGCCGTTTTTGCTCGAACATTAAATGCCTCCAAATGGTATTTAATTAACTTCCCGAGCCCCTGGAAGCATGAACATCACTTTAAACATGCTAATTTTAGCTCTAACACTGATGATCCACCTACAAATGTGAACTGACGTTCAAAAAAAAAAAAATTGGAAAACGGACCATTTTCCACATTTCTGAAGCATGACGTAATGGGGGGGTGTTATCTCTTTTGTCGAAAATCACCCGTTTTTGCTCGAACATTAAATGCCTCCAAATGGTATTTATTTCACTTCCCGGGGTGAAGAAACCCTTTTTGAGAACTCAGAGTGAGTAAATTGGCCATTTTCATGCACTTTTAACCATTCCATAAATCTTGTGTTTTGGGCCCCTGGAAGCATGAAAATCACTTTAAACATGCTAATTTTAGCTCTAACACTGATGATCCACCTACAAATGTGAACTGACGTTCAAAAATAAAACATTTGAAAACGGACCATTTTCCACATTTCTGAAGCATGACGTAATGGGGGGGTGTTATCTCTTTTGTCGAAAATCAGCCGTTTTTGCTCGAACATTAAATGCCTCCAAATGGTATTTAATTAACTTCCCGAGCCCCTGGAAGCATGAAAATCACTTTAAACATGCTAATTTTAGCTCTAACACTGATGATCCACCTGCAAATGTGAACTGACGTTCAAAAATAAAACATTTGAAAACGGACCATTTTCCACATTTCTGAAGCATGACGTAATGGGGGGGGGTGTTATCTCTTTTGTCGAAAATCACCCGTTTTTGCTCAAACATTAAATGCCTCCAAATGGTATTTATTTCACTTCCCGGGGTGAAGAAACCCTTTTTGAGAACTCAGAGTGAGTAAATTGGCCATTTTCATGCACTTTTAACCATTCCATAAATCTTGTGTTTTGGGCCCCTGGAAGCATGAAAATCACTTTAAACATGCTAATTTTAGCTCTAACACTGATGATCCACCTACAAATGTGAACTGACGTTCAAAAATAAAACATTTGAAAACGGACCATTTTCCACATTTCTGAAGCATGACGTAATGGGGGGGTGTTATCTCTTTTGTCGAAAATCAGCCGTTTTTGCTCGAACATTAAATGCCTCCAAATGGTATTTAATTAACTTCCCGAGCCCCTGGAAGCATGAAAATCACTTTAAACATGCTAATTTTAGCTCTAACACTGATGATCCACCTACAAATGTGAACTGACGTTCAAAAATAAAACATTTGAAAACGGACCATTTTCCACATTTCTGAAGCATGACGTAATGGGGGGGTGTTATCTCTTTTGTCGAAAATCAGCCGTTTTTGCTCGAACATTAAATGCTTCCAAATGGTATTTATTTCACTTCCCGAGCCCCTGGAAGCATGAAAATCACTTTAAACATGCTAATTTTAGCTCTAACACTGATGATCCACCTACAAATGTGAACTGACGTTCAAAAATAAAACATTTGAAAACGGACCATTTTCCACATTTCTGAAGCATGACGTAATGGGGGGGTGTTATCTCTTTTGTCGAAAATCAGCCGTTTTTGCTCGAACATTAAATGCCTCCAAATGGTATTTAATTAACTTCCCGAGCCCCTGGAAGCATGAAAATCACTTTAAACATGCTAATTTTAGCTCTAACACTGATGATCCACCTACAAACGTGAACTGACGTTCAAAAATAAAACATTTGAAAACGGACCATTTTCCACATTTCTGAAGCATGACGTAATGGGGGGGTGTTATCTCTTTTGTCGAAAATCAGCCGTTTTTGCTCGAACATTAAATGCCTCCAAATGGTATTTAATTAACTTCCCGGGGTGAAGAAACCCTTTTTGAGAACTCAGAGTGAGTAAATTGGCCATTTTCATGCACTTTTAACCATTCCATAAATCTTGTGTTTTGGGCCCCTGGAAGCATGAAAATCACTTTAAACAATCTAATTTTAGCTCTAACACTGATGATCCACCTACAAATGTGAACTGACGTTCAAAAATAAAACATTTGAAAACGGACCATTTTCCACATTTCTGAAGCATGACGTAATGGGGGGGTGTTATCTCTTTTGTCGAAAATCAGCCGTTTTTGCTCGAACATTAAATGCCTCCAAATGGTATTTAATTAACTTCCCGAGCCCCTGGAAGCATGAAAATCACTTTAAACATGCTAATTTTAGCTCTAACACTGATGATCCACCTACAAATGTGAACTGACGTTCAAAAATAAAACATTTGAAAACGGACCATTTTCCACATTTCTGAAGCATGACGTAATGGGGGGGTGTTATCTCTTTTGTCGAAAATCAGCCGTTTTTGCTCGAACATTAAATGCCTCCAAATGGTATTTAATTAACTTCCCGGGGTGAAGAAACCCTTTTTGAGAACTCAGAGTGAGTAAATTGGCAATTTTCATGCACTTTTAACCATTCCATAAATCTTGTGTTTTGGGCCCCTGGAAGCATGAAAATCACTTTAAACATGCTAATTTTAGCTCTAACACTGATGATCCACCTACAAATGTGAACTGACGTTCAAAAATAAAACATTTGAAAACAGACCATTTTCCACATTTCTGAAGCATGACGTAATGGGGGGGTGTTATCTCTTTTGTCGAAAATCAGCCGTTTTTGCTCGAACATTAAATGCCTCCAAATGGTATTTAATTAACTTCCCGAGCCCCTGGAAGCATGAAAATCACTTTAAACATGCTAATTTTAGCTCTAACACTGATGATCCCCCTACAAATGTGAACTGACGTTCAAAAATAAAACATTTGAAAACGGACCATTTTCCACATTTCTGAAGCATGACGTAATGGGGGGGTGTTATCTCTTTTGTCGAAAATCAGCCGTTTTTGCTCGAACATTAAATGCCTCCAAATGGTATTTATTTCACTTCCCGGGGTGAAGAAACCCTTTTTGAGAACTCAGAGTGAGTAAATTGGCCATTTTCATGCACTTTTAACCATTCCATAAATCTTGTGTTTTGGGCCCCTGGAAGCATGAAAATCACTTTAAACATGCTAATTTTAGCTCTAACACTGATGATCCACCTACAAATGTGAACTGACGTTCAAAAATAAAACATTTGAAAACGGACCATTTTCCACATTTCTGAAGCATGACGTAATGGGGGGGTGTTATCTCTTTTGTCGAAAATCAGCCGTTTTTGCTCGAACATTAAATGCCTCCAAATGGTATTTAATAAACTTCCCGAGCCCCTGGAAGCATGAAAATCACTTTAAACATGCTAATTTTAGCTCTAACACTGATGATCCACCTACAAATGTGAACTGACGTTCAAAAATAAAACATTTGAAAACGGACCATTTTCCACATTTCTGAAGCATGACGTAATGGGGGGTGTTATCTCTTTTGTCGAAAATCAGCCGTTTTTGCTCGAACATTAAATGCCTCCAAATGGTATTTAATTAACTTCCCGGGGTGAAGAAACCCTTTTTGAGAACTCAGAGTGAGTAAATTGGCCATTTTCATGCACTTTTAACCATTCCATAAATCTTGTGTTTTGGGCCCCTGGAAGCATGAAAATCACTTTAAACATGCTAATTTTAGCTCTAACACTGATGATCCACCTACAAATGTGAACTGACGTTCAAAAATAAAACATTTGAAAACGGACCATTTTCCACATTTCTGAAGCATGACGTAATGGGGGGGTGTTATCTCTTTTGTCGAAAATCAGCCGTTTTTGCTCGAACATTAAATGCCTCCAAATGGTATTTAATTAACTTCCCGAGCCCCTGGAAGCATGAAAATCACTTTAAACATGCTAATTTTAGCTCTAACACTGATGATCCACCTACAAATGTGAACTGACATTCAAAAATAAAACATTTGAAAACGGACCATTTTCCACATTTCTGAAGCATGACGTAATGGGGGGGTGTTATCTCTTTTGTCGAAAATCAGCCATTTTTGCTCGAACATTAAATGCCTCCAAATGGTATTTAATTAACTTCCCGGGGTGAAGAAACCCTTTTTGAGAACTCAGAGTGAGTAAATTGGCCATTTTCATGCACTTTTAACCATTCCATAAATCTTGTGTTTTGGGCCCCTGGAAGCATGAAAATCATTTAAACATGCTAATTTTAGCTCTAACACTGATGATCCACCTACAAATGTGAACTGACGTTCAAAAATAAAACATTTGAAAACGGACCATTTTCCACATTTCTGAAGCATGACGTAATGGGGGGGTGTTATCTCTTTTGTCGAAAATCAGCCGTTTTTGCTCGAACATTAAATGCCTCCAAATGGTATTTAATTAACTTCCCGAGCCCCTGGAAGCATGAAAATCACTTTAAACATGCTAATTTTAGCTCTAACACTGATGATCCACCTACAAATGTGAACTGAGGCGCAAAAATAAAACATTTGAAAACGGACCATTTTCCACATTTCTGAAGCATGACGTAATGGGGGGGTGTTATCTCTTTTGTCGAAAATCAGCCGTTTTTGCTCGAACATTAAATGCCTCCAAATGGTATTTAATTAACTTCCCGGGTTGAAGAAACCCTTTTTGAGAACTCAGAGTGAGTAAATTGGCCATTTTCATGCACTTTTAACCATTCCATAAATCTTGTGTTTTGGGCCCCTGGAAGCATGAAAATCACTTTAAACATGCTAATTTTAGCTCTAACACTGATGATCCACCTACAAATGTGAACTGACGTTCAAAAATAAAACATTTGAAAACGGACCATTTTCCACATTTCTGAAGCATGACGTAATGGGGGGGTGTTATCTCTTTTGTCGAAAATCAGCCGTTTTTGCTCGAACATTAAATGCCTCCAAATGGTATTTAATTAACTTCCCGAGCCCCTGGAAGCATGAAAATCACTTTAAACATGCTAATTTTAGCTCTAACACTGATGATCCACCTACAAATGTGAACTGACGTTCAAAAATAAAACATTTGAAAACGGACCATTTTCCACATTTCTGAAGCATGACGTAATGGGGGGGTGTTATCTCTTTTGTCGAAAATCAGCCGTTTTTGCTCGAACATTAAATGCCTCCAAATGGTATTTAATTAACTTCCCGAGCCCCTGGAAGCATGAAAATCACTTTAAACATGCTAATTTTAGCTCTAACACTGATGATCCACCTACAAATGTGAACTGAGGCGCAAAAATAAAACATTTGAAAACGGACCATTTTCCACATTTCTGAAGCATGACGTAATGGGGGGGTGTTATCTCTTTTGTCGAAAATCAGCCGTTTTTGCTCGAACATTAAATGCCTCCAAATGGTATTTAATTAACTTCCCGAGCCCCTGGAAGCATGAAAATCACTTTAAACATGCTAATTTTAGCTCTAACACTGATGATCCACCTACAAATGTGAACTGACGTTCAAAAATGAAACATTTGAAAACGGACCATTTTCCACATTTCTGAAGCATGACGTAATGGGGGGGTGTTATCTCTTTTGTCGAAAATCAGCCGTTTTTGCTCGAACATTAAATGCCTCCAAATGGTATTTATTTCACTTCCCGGGGTGAAGAAACCCTTTTTGAGAACTCAGAGTGAGTAAATTGGCCATTTTCATGCACTTTTAACCATTCCATTAATCTTGTGTTTTGGGCCCCTGGAAGCATGAAAATCACTTTAAACATGCTAATTTTAGCTCTAACACTGATGATCCACCTACAAATGTGAACTGACGTTCAAAAATAAAACATTTGAAAACGGACCATTTTCCACATTTCTGAAGCATGACGTAATGGGGGGGTGTTATCTCTTTTGTCGAAAATCAGCCGTTTTTGCTCGAACATTAAATGCCTCCAAATGGTATTTAATTAACTTCCCGAGCCCCTGGAAGCATGAAAATCACTTTAAACATGCTAATTTTAGCTCTAACACTGATGATCCACCTACAAATGTGAACTGACGTTCAAAAATAAAACATTTGAAAACGGACCATTTTCCACATTTCTGAAGCATGACGTAATGGGGGGTGTTATCTCTTTTGTCAAAAATCAGCTGTTTTTGCTCGAACATTAAATGCCTCCAAATGGTATTTAATTAACTTCCCGGGGTGAAGAAACCCTTTTTGAGAACTCAGAGTGAGTAAATTGGCCATTTTCATGCACTTTTAACCATTCCATAAATCTTGTGTTTTGGGCCCCTGGAAGCATGAAAATCACTTTAAACATGCTAATTTTAGCTCTAACACTGATGATCCACCTACAAATGTGAACTGACGTTCAAAAATAAAACATTTGAAAACGGACCATTTTCCACATTTCTGAAGCATGACGTAATGGGGGGGTGTTATCTCTTTTGTCGAAAATCAGCCGTTTTTGCTCGAACATTAAATGCCTCCAAATGGTATTTAATTAACTTCCCGAGCCCCTGGAAGCATGAAAATCACTTTAAACATGCTAATTTTAGCTCTAACACTGATGATCCACCTACAAATGTGAACTGACGTTCAAAAATAAAACATTTGAAAACGGACCATTTTCCACATTTCTGAAGCATGACGTAATGGGGGGGTGTTATCTCTTTTGTCGAAAATCAGCCGTTTTTGCTCGAACATTAAATGCCTCCAAATGGTATTTAATTAACTTCCCGGGGTGAAGAAACCCTTTTTGAGAACTCAGAGTGAGTAAATTGGCCATTTTCATGCACTTTTAACCATTCCATAAATCTTGTGTTTTGGGCCCCTGGAAGCATGAAAATCACTTTAAACATGCTAATTTTAGCTCTAACACTGATGATCCACCTACAAATGTGAACTGACGTTCAAAAATAAAACATTTGAAAACCGACCATTTTCCACATTTCTGAAGCATGACGTAATGGGGGGGTGTTATCTCTTTTGTCGAAAATCAGCCGTTTTTGCTCGAACATTAAATGCCTCCAAATGGTATTTAATTACTTCCCGAGCCCCTGGAAGCATGAAAATCACTTTAAACATGCTAATTTTAGCTCTAACACTGATGATCCACCTACAAATGTGAACTGACGTTCAAAAATAAAACATTGAAAACGGACCATTTTCCACATTTCTGAAGCATGACGTAATGGGGGGGTGTTATCTCTTTTGTCGAACATCAGCCGTTTTTGCTCGAACATTAAATGCCTCCAAATGGTATTTAATTAACTTCCCGAGCCCCTGGAAGCATGAAAATCATTTTAAACATGCTAATTTTAGCTCTAACACTGATGATCCACCTACAAATGTGAACTGACGTTCAAAAATAAAACATTTGAAAACGGACCATTTTCCACATTTCTGAAGCATGACGTAATGGGGGGGTGTTATCTCTTTTGTCGAAAATCAGCCGTTTTTGCTCGAACATTAAATGCCTCCAAATGGTATTTAATTAACTTCCCGGGGTGAAGAAACCCTTTTGAGAACTCAGAGTGAGTAAATTGGCCATTTTCATGCACTTTTAACCATTCCATAAATCTTGTGTTTTGGGCCCCTGGAAGCATGAAAATCACTTTAAACATGCTAATTTTAGCTCTAACACTGATGATCCACCTACCAATGTGAACTGACGTTCAAAAATAAAACATTTGAAAACGGACCATTTTCCACATTTCTGAAGCATGACGTAATGGGGGGGTGTTATCTCTTTTGTCGAAAATCAGCCGTTTTTGCTCGAACATTAAATGCCTCCAAATGGTATTTAATTAACTTCCCGAGCCCCTGGAAGCATGAAAATCACTTTAAACATGCTAATTTTAGCTCTAACACTGATGATCCACCTACAAATGTGAACTGAGGTTCAAAAATAAAACATTTGAAACGGACCATTTTCCACATTTCTGAAGCATGACGTATTGGGGGGGTGTTATCTCTTTTGTCGAAAATCAGCCGTTTTTGCTCGAACATTAAATGCCTCCAAATTGTATTTAATTAACTTCCCGGGGTGAAGAAACCCTTTTTGAGAACTCAGAGTGAGTAAATTGGCCATTTTCATGCACTTTTAACCATTCCATAAATCTTGTGTTTTGGGCCCCCTGGAAGCATGAAAATCACTTTAAACATGCTAATTTTAGCTCTAACACTGATGATCCACCTACAAATGTGAACTGACGTTCAAAAATAAAACATTTGAAAATGGACCATTTTCCACATTTCTGAAGCATGACGTAATGGGGGGGTGTTATCTCTTTTGTCGAAAATCAGCCGTTTTTGCTCGAACATTAAATGCCTCCAAATGGTATTTAATTAACTTCCCGAGCCCTGGAAGCATAAAAATCACTTTAAACATGCTAATTTTTTTAGCTCTAACACTGATGATCCACCTACAAATGTGAACTGACGTTCAAAAATAAAACATTTGAAAACGGACCATTTTCCACATTTCTGAAGCATGACGTAATGGGGGGGTGTTATCTCTTTTGTCGAAAATCAGCCGTTTTTGCTCGAACATTAAATGCCTCCAAATGGTATTTAATTAACTTCCCGAGCCCCTGGAAGCATGAACATCACTTAAACATGCTAATTTTAGCTCTAACACTGATGATCCACCTACAATGTGAACTGACGTTCAAAAAAAAAAAAATTGGAAAACGGACCATTTTCACATTTCTGAAGCATGACGTAATGGGGGGGTGTTATCTCTTTTGTCGAAAATCACCCGTTTTTGCTCAACATTAAATGCCTCCAAATGGTATTTAATTCACTTCCCGGGGTGAAGAAACCCTTTTTGAGAACTCAGAGTGAGTAAATTGGCCATTTTCATGCACTTTTAACCATTCCATAAATCTTGTGTTTTGGGCCCCTGGAAGCATGAAAATCACTTTAAACATGCTAATTTTAGCTCTAACACTGATGATCCACCTACAAATGTGAACTGACGTTCAAAATAAAACATTTGAAAACGGACCATTTTCCACATTTCTGAAGCATGACGTAATGGGGGGTGTTATCTCTTTTGTCGAAAATCAGCCGTTTTTGCTCGAACATTAAATGCCTCCAAATGGTATTTAATTAACTCCCGAGCCCCTGGAAGCATGAAAATCACTTTAAACATGCTAATTTAGCTCTAACACTGATGATCCACCTGCAAATGTGAACTGACGTTCAAAAATAAAAACATTTGAAAACGGGACCATTTTCCACATTTTCTGAAGCATGACGTAATGGGGGGGGGTGTTATCTCTTTTGTCGAAAATCACCCGTTTTTGCTCAAACATTAAATGCCTCCAAATGGTATTTATTTCACTTCCCTGGGGTGAAGAAACCCTTTTTGAGAACTCAGAGTGAGTAAATTGGCCATTTTCATGCACTTTAAACCATTACATAAATCCTTGTGTTTTGGGCCCCTGGAAGCATGAAAATCACTTTAAACATGCTAATTTTAGCTCTAACACTGATGATCCACCTACAAATGTGAACTGACGTTCAAAAATAAAACATTTGAAAACGGACCATTTTCCACATTTCTGAAGCATGACGTAATGGGGGGTGTTATCTCTTTTGTCGAAAATCAGCCGTTTTTGCTCGAACATTTAAATGCCTCCAAATGGTATTTAATGAACTTCCCGAGCCCCTGGAAGCATGAAAATCACTTTAAACATGCTAATTTTAGCTCTAACACTGATGATCCACCTACAAATGTGAACTGACGTTCAAAAATAAAACATTTGAAAACGGACCATTTTCACATTTCTGAAGCATGACGTAATGGGGGGGTGTTATCTCTTTTGTCGAAATCAGCCGTTTTGCTCGAACATTAAATGCCTCCCAAATGGTATTTAATTAACTTCCCGAGCCCCTGGAAGCATGAAAATCACTTTAAACATGCTAATTTTAGCTCTAACACTGATGATCCACCTACAAAGTGAACTGACGTTCAAAAATAAAACATTTGAAAACGGACCATTTTCCACATTTCTGAAGCCATGACGTAATGGGGGGGTGTTATCTCTTTTGTCGAAAATCAGCCGTTTTTGCTCGACATTAAATGCCTCCAAATGGTATTTATTTCACTTCCCGACCCTGGAAGCATGAAAATCACTTTAAACATCTAATTTTAGCTCTAACACTGATGATCCACCTACAAACGTGAACTGACGTTCAAAAATAAAACATTTGAAAACGGACCATTTTCCACATTTCTGAAGCATGACGTAATGGGGGGGTGTTATCTCTTTTGTCGAAAATCAGCCGTTTTTGCTCGAACATTAAAGCCTCCAAATGGTATTTAATAACTTCCCGAGCCCCTGGAAGCATGAAAATCACTTTAAACATGCTAATTTTAGCTCTAACACTGATGATCCACCTACAAACGTGAACTGACGTTCAAAAATAAAACATTTGAAAACGGACCATTTTCCACATTTCTGAAGCATGACGTAATGGGGGGGTGTTATCTCTTTTGTCGAAAATCAGCCGTTTTTGCTCGAACATTAAATGCCTCCAAATGGTATTTAATTAACTTCCCGGGGTGAAGAAACCCTTTTTGAGAACTCAGAGTGAGTAAATTGGCCATTTTCATGCACTTTTAACCATTCCATAAATCTTGTGTTTTGGGCCCCTGGAAGCATGAAAATTCACTTTAAACAATCTAATTTTAGCTCTAACACTGATGATCCACCTACAAATGTGAACTGACTTCAAAAATAAAACATTTGAAACGGACCATTTTCCACATTTCTGAAGCATGACGTAATGGGGGGGGTTATCTCTTTTGTCGAAAATCAGCCGTTTTTGCTCGAACATTAAATGCCTCCAAATGGTATTTAATTACTTCCCGAGCCCCTGGAAGCATGAAAATCACTTTAAACATGCTAATTTTAGCTCTAACACTGATGATCCACCTACAAATGTGAACTGACGTTCAAAAATAAAACATTTGAAAACGGACCATTTTCCACATTTCTGAAGCATGACGTAATGGGGGGTGTTATCTCTTTGTCGAAAATCAGCCGTTTTGCTCGAACATTAAATGCCTCCAAATGGTATTTAATTAACTTCCCGGGGTGAAGAAACCCTTTTTGAGAACTCAGAGTGAGTAAATTGGCAATTTTCATGCACTTTTAACCATTCCATAAATCTTGTGTTTTGGGCCCCTGGAAGCATGAAAATCACTTTAAACATGCTAATTTTAGCTCTAACACTGATGATCCCACCTACAAATGTGAACTGACGTTCAAAAATAAAACATTTGAAAACAGACCATTTTCCACATTTCTGAAGCATGACGTAATGGGGGGGTGTTATCTCTTTTGTCGAAAATCAGCCGTTTTTGCTCGAACATTAATGCCTCCAAATGGTATTTAATTAACTTCCCGAGCCCCTGGAAGCATGAAAATCACTTTAAACATGCTAATTTTAGCTCTAACACTGATGATCCCCCTACAAATGTGAACTGACGTTCAAAAATAAAACATTTGAAAACGGACCATTTTCCACATTTCTGAAGCATGACGTAATGGGGGGTGTTATCTCTTTTGTCGAAAATCAGCCGTTTTTTGCTCGAACATTAAATGCCTCCAAATGGTATTTATTTCACTTCCCGGGGTGAAGAAACCCTTTTTGAGAACTCAGAGTGAGTAAATTGGCCATTTTCATGCACTTTTAACCATTCCATAAATCTTGTGTTTTGGGCCCCTGGAAGCATGAAATCACTTTAAACATGCTAATTTAGCTCTAACACTGATGATCCACCTACAAATGTGAACTGACGTTCAAAAATAAAACATTTGAAAACGGACCATTTTCCACATTTCTGAAGCATGACGTAATGGGGGGGTGTTATCTCTTTTGTCGAAAATCAGCCGTTTTTGCTCGAACATTAAATGCCTCCAAATGGTATTTAATAAACTTCCCGAGCCCCTGGAAGCATGAAAATCACTTTAAACATGCTAATTTTAGCTCTAACACTGATGATCCACCTACAAATGTGAACTGACGTTCAAAAATAAAACATTTGAAAAAGGACCATTTTCCACATTTCTGAAGCATGACGTAATGGGGGGTGTTATCTCTTTTGTCCGAAAATCAGCCGTTTTTGCTCGAACATTAAATGCCTCCAAATGGTATTTAATTAACTTCCAGGGGTGAAGAAACCCTTTTTTGAGAACTCAGAGTGAGTAAATTGGCCATTTCATGCACTTTTAACCATTCCATAAATCTTGTGTTTTGGGCCCCTGGAAGCATGAAAAATCACTTTAAACATGCTAATTTTAGCTCTAACACTGATGATCCACCTACAAAATGTGAACTGACGTTCAAAAATAAAACATTTGAAAACGGACCATTTTCCACATTTCTGAAGCATGACGTAATGGGGGGGTGTTATCTCTTTTGTCGAAAATCAGCCGTTTTTTGCTCGAACATTAAATGCCTCCAAATGGTATTTTAATTAACTTCCCGAGCCCCTGGAAGCATGAAAATCACTTTAAACATGCTAATTTTAGCTCTAACACTGATGATCCACCTACAAATGTGAACTGACATTCAAAAATAAAACATTTGAAAACGGACCATTTTCCACATTTCTGAAGCATGACGTAATGGGGGGGTGTTATCTCTTTTGTCGAAAATCAGCCATTTTTGCTCGAACATTAAATGCCTCCAAATGGTATTTAATTAACTTCCCGGGGTGAAGAAACCTTTTTGAGAACTCAGAGTGAGTAAATTGGCATTTTCATGCACTTTTAACCATTCATAAATCTTGTTTTTTGGCCCTGAAGCATGAAAATCACTTTAAACATGCTAATTTTACCTCTAACACTGATGATCCACCTACAAATGTGAACTGACGTTCAAAAATAAAACATTTGAAAACGGACCATTTTCCACATTTCTGAAGCATGACGTAATGGGGGGGTGTTATCTCTTTTGTCGAAAATCAGCCGTTTTTGCTCGAACATTAAATGCCTCCAAATGGTATTTAATTAACTTCCCGAGCCCCTGGAAGCATGAAAATCACTTTAAACATGCTAATTTTAGCTCTAACACTGATGATCCACCTACAAAATGTGAACTGAGGCGCAAAAATAAACATTTGAAAACGGACCATTTTCCACATTTCTGAAGCATGACGTAATGGGGGGTGTTATCTCTTTTGTCGAAAATCAGCCGTTTTTGCTCGAACATTAAATGCCTCCAAATGGTATTTAATTAACTTCCCGGGTGGAAGAAACCCTTTTTGAGAACTCAGAGTGAGTAAATTGGCCATTTTCATGCACTTTTAACCATTCCATAAATCTTGTGTTTTGGCCCCTGGAAGCATGAAAATCACTTTAAACATGCTAATTTTTAGCTCTAACACTGATGATCCACCTACAAATGTGAACTGACGTTCAAAAATAAAACATTTGAAAACGGACCATTTTCCACATTTCTGAAGCATGACGTAATGGGGGGGTGTTATCTCTTTTGTCGAAATCAGCCGTTTTTGCTCGAACATTAAATGCCTCCAAATGGTATTTAATTAACTTCCCGAGCCCCTGGAAGCATGAAAATCACTTTAAACATGCTAATTTTAGCTCTAACACTGATGATCCACCTACAAATGTGAACTGACGTTCAAAAATAAAACATTTGAAAACGGACCATTTTCCACATTTCTGAAGCATGACGTAATGGGGGGGTGTTATCTCTTTTGTCGAAAATCAGCCGTTTTTGCTCGAACATTAAATGCCTCCAAATGGTATTTAATTAACTTCCCGAGCCCCTGGAAGCTGAAAACACTTTAAACATGCTAATTTTAGCTCTAACACTGATGATCCACCTACAAATGTGAACTGAGGCGCAAAAATAAAACATTGAAAACGGACCATTTTCCACATTTCTGAAGCATGAAGTAATGGGGGGTGTTATCTCTTTTGTCGAAAATCAGCCGTTTTTGCTCGAACATTAAATGCCTCCAAATGGTATTTAATTAACTTCCCGAGCCCCTGGAAGCATGCTTCCCGAGCCCCTGGAAGCATGAAAATCACTTTAAACATGCTAATTTTAGCTCTAACACTGATGATCCACCTACAAATGTGAACTGACGTTCAAAAATGAAACATTTGAAAACGGACCATTTTCCACATTTCTGAAGCATGACGTAATGGGGGGGTGTTATCTCTTTTGTCGAAAATCAGCCGTTTTTGCTCGAACATTAAATGCCTCCAAATGGTATTTAATTAACTTCCCGGGGTGAAGAAACCCTTTTTGAGAACTCAGAGTGAGTAAATTGGTTATTTTCATGCACTTTTAACCATTCCATAAATCTTGTGTTTTGGGCCCCTGGAAGCATGAAAATCACTTTAAACATGCTAATTTTAGCTCTAACACTGATGATCCACCTACAAATGTGAACTGACGTTCAAAAATAAAACATTTGAAAATGGACCATTTTCCACATTTCTGAAGCATGACGTAATGGGGGGGTGTTATCTCTTTTGTCGAAAATCAGCCGTTTTTGCTCGAACATTAAATGCCTCCAAATGGTATTTAATTAACTTCCCGAGCCCCTGGAAGCATGAAAATCACTTTAAACATGCTAATTTTAGCTCTAACACTGATGATCCACCTACAAATGTGAACTGACGTTCAAAAATAAAACATTTGAAAACGGACCATTTTCCACATTTCTGAAGCATGACGTAATGGGGGGGTGTTATCTCTTTTGTCGAAAATCAGCCGTTTTTGCTCGAACATTAAATGCCTCCAAATGGTATTTATTTCACTTCCCGAGCCCCTGGAAGCATGAAAATCACTTTAAACATGCTAATTTTAGCTCTAACACTGATGATCCACCTACAAATGTGAACTGACGTTCAAAAATAAAACATTTGAAAACGGACCATTTTCCACATTTCTGAAGCATGACGTAATGGGGGGGTGTTATCTCTTTTGTCGAAAATCAGCCGTTTTTGCTCGAACATTAAATGCCTCCAAATGGTATTTAATTAACTTCCCGAGCCCCTGGAAGCATGAAAATCACTTTAAACATGCTAATTTTAGCTCTAACACTGATGATCCACCTACAAATGTGAACTGACGTTCAAAAATAAAACATTTGAAAACGGACCATTTTCCACATTTCTGAAGCATGACGTAATGGGGGGGTGTTATCTCTTTTGTCGAAAATCAGCCGTTTTTGCTCGAACATTAAATGCCTCCAAATGGTATTTAATTAACTTCCCGGGTGAAGAAACCCTTTTTGAGAACTCAGAGTGAGTAAATTGGCCATTTTCATGCACTTTTAACCATTCCATAAATCTTGTGTTTTGGGCCCCTGGAAGCATGAAAATCACTTTAAACATGCTAATTTTAGCTCTAACACTGATGATCCACCTACAAATGTGAACTGACGTTCAAAAATAAAACATTTGAAAACGGACCATTTTCCACATTTCTGAAGCATGACGTAATGGGGGGGTGTTATCTCTTTTGTCGAAAATCAGCCGTTTTTGCTCGAACATTAAATGCCTCCAAATGGTATTTAATTAACTTCCCGAGCCCCTGGAAGCATGAAAATCACTTTAAACATGCTAATTTTAGCTCTAACACTGATGATCCACCTACAAATGTGAACTGACGTTCAAAAATAAAACATTTGAAAACGGACTATTTTCCACATTTCTGAAGCATGACGTAATGGGGGGGTGTTATCTCTTTTGTCGAAAATCAGCCGTTTTTGCTCGAACATTAAATGCCTCCAAATGGTATTTATTTCACTTCCCGGGGTGAAGAAACCCTTTTTGAGAACTCAGAGTGAGTAAATTGGCCATTTTCATGCACTTTTAACCATTCCATTAATCTTGTGTTTTGGGCCCCTGGAAGCATGAAAATCACTTTAAACATGCTAATTTTAGCTCTAACACTGATGATCCACCTACAAATGTGAACTGACGTTCAAAAATAAAACATTTGAAAACGGACCATTTTCCACATTTCTGAAGCATGACGTAATGGGGGGGTGTTATCTCTTTTGTCGAAAATCAGCCGTTTTTGCTCGAACATTAAATGCCTCCAAATGGTATTTAATTAACTTCCCGAGCCCCTGGAAGCATGAAAATCACTTTAAACATGCTAATTTTAGCTCTAACACTGATGATCCACCTACAAATGTGAACTGACGTTCAAAAATAAAACATTTGAAAACGGACCATTTTCCACATTTCTGAAGCATGACGTAATGGGGGGTGTTATCTCTTTTGTCGAAAATCAGCTGTTTTTGCTCGAACATTAAATGCCTCCAAATGGTATTTAATTAACTTCCCGGGGTGAAGAAACCCTTTTTGAGAACTCAGAGTGAGTAAATTGGCCATTTTCATGCACTTTTAACCATTCCATAAATCTTGTGTTTTGGGCCCCTGGAAGCATGAAAATCACTTTAAACATGCTAATTTTAGCTCTAACACTGATGATCCACCTACAAATGTGAACTGACGTTCAAAAATAAAACATTTGAAAACGGACCATTTTCCACATTTCTGAAGCATGACGTAATGGGGGGGTGTTATCTCTTTTGTCGAAAATCAGCCGTTTTTGCTCGAACATTAAATGCCTCCAAATGGTATTTAATTAACTTCCCGAGCCCCTGGAAGCATGAAAATCACTTTAAACATGCTAATTTTAGCTCTAACACTGATGATCCACCTACAAATGTGAACTGACGTTCAAAAATAAAACATTTGAAAACGGACCATTTTCCACATTTCTGAAGCATGACGTAATGGGGGGGTGTTATCTCTTTTGTCGAAAATCAGCCGTTTTTGCTCGAACATTAAATGCCTCCAAATGGTATTTAATTAACTTCCCGGGGTGAAGAAACCCTTTTTGAGAACTCAGAGTGAGTAAATTGGCCATTTTCATGCACTTTTAACCATTCCATAAATCTTGTGTTTTGGGCCCCTGGAAGCATGAAAATCACTTTAAACATGCTAATTTTAGCTCTAACACTGATGATCCACCTACAAATGTGAACTGACGTTCAAAAATAAAACATTTGAAAACGGACCATTTTCCACATTTCTGAAGCATGACGTAATGGGGGGGTGTTATCTCTTTTGTCGAAAATCAGCCGTTTTTGCTCGAACATTAAATGCCTCCAAATGGTATTTAATTAACTTCCCGAGCCCCTGGAAGCATGAAAATCACTTTAAACATGCTAATTTTAGCTCTAACACTGATGATCCACCTACAAATGTGAACTGACGTTCAAAAATAAAACATTTGAAAACGGACCATTTTCCACATTTCTGAAGCATGACGTAATGGGGGGGTGTTATCTCTTTTGTCGAAAATCAGCCGTTTTTGCTCGAACATTAAATGCCTCCAAATGGTATTTAATTAACTTCCCGAGCCCCTGGAAGCATGAAAATCATTTTAAACATGCTAATTTTAGCTCTAACACTGATGATCCACCTACAAATGTGAACTGACGTTCAAAAATAAAACATTTGAAAACGGACCATTTTCCACATTTCTGAAGCATGACGTAATGGGGGGGTGTTATCTCTTTTGTCGAAAATCAGCCGTTTTTGCTCGAACATTAAATGCCTCCAAATGGTATTTAATTAACTTCCCGGGGTGAAGAAACCCTTTTTGAGAACTCAGAGTGAGTAAATTGGCCATTTTCATGCACTTTTAACCATTCCATAAATCTTGTGTTTTGGGCCCCTGGAAGCATGAAAATCACTTTAAACATGCTAATTTTAGCTCTAACACTGATGATCCACCTACAAATGTGAACTGACGTTCAAAAATAAAACATTTGAAAACAGACCATTTTCCACATTTCTGAAGCATGACGTAATGGGGGGGTGTTATCTCTTTTGTCGAAAATCAGCCGTTTTTGCTCGAACATTAAATGCCTCCAAATGGTATTTAATTAACTTCCCGAGCCCCTGGAAGCATGAAAATCACTTTAAACATGCTAATTTTAGCTCTAACACTGATGATCCCCCTACAAATGTGAACTGACGTTCAAAAATAAAACATTTGAAAACGGACCATTTTCCACATTTCTGAAGCATGACGTAATGGGGGGGTGTTATCTCTTTTGTCGAAAATCAGCCGTTTTTGCTCGAACATTAAATGCCTCCAAATGGTATTTATTTCACTTCCCGGGGTGAAGAAACCCTTTTTGAGAACTCAGAGTGAGTAAATTGGCCATTTTCATGCACTTTTAACCATTCCATAAATCTTGTGTTTTGGGCCCCTGGAAGCATGAAAATCACTTTAAACATGCTAATTTTAGCTCTAACACTGATGATCCACCTACAAATGTGAACTGACGTTCAAAAATAAAACATTTGAAAACGGACCATTTTCCACATTTCTGAAGCATGACGTAATGGGGGGGTGTTATCTCTTTTGTCGAAAATCAGCCGTTTTTGCTCGAACATTAAATGCCTCCAAATGGTATTTAATAAACTTCCCGAGCCCCTGGAAGCATGAAAATCACTTTAAACATGCTAATTTTAGCTCTAACACTGATGATCCACCTACAAATGTGAACTGACGTTCAAAAATAAAACATTTGAAAACGGACCATTTTCCACATTTCTGAAGCATGACGCAATGGGGGGTGTTATCTCTTTTGTCGAAAATCAGCCGTTTTTGCTCGAACATTAAATGCCTCCAAATGGTATTTAATTAACTTCCCGGGGTGAAGAAACCCTTTTTGAGAACTCAGAGTGAGTAAATTGGCCATTTTCATGCACTTTTAACCATTCCATAAATCTTGTGTTTTGGGCCCCTGGAAGCATGAAAATCACTTTAAACATGCTAATTTTAGCTCTAACACTGATGATCCACCTACAAATGTGAACTGACGTTCAAAAATAAAACATTTGAAAACGGACCATTTTCCACATTTCTGAAGCATGACGTAATGGGGGGGTGTTATCTCTTTTGTCGAAAATCAGCCGTTTTTGCTCGAACATTAAATGCCTCCAAATGGTATTTAATTAACTTCCCGAGCCCCTGGAAGCATGAAAATCACTTTAAACATGCTAATTTTAGCTCTAACACTGATGATCCACCTACAAATGTGAACTGACATTCAAAAATAAAACATTTGAAAACGGACCATTTTCCACATTTCTGAAGCATGACGTAATGGGGGGGTGTTATCTCTTTTGTCGAAAATCAGCCATTTTTGCTCGAACATTAAATGCCTCCAAATGGTATTTAATTAACTTCCCGGGGTGAAGAAACCCTTTTTGAGAACTCAGAGTGAGTAAATTGGCCATTTTCATGCACTTTTAACCATTCCATAAATCTTGTGTTTTGGGCCCCTGGAAGCATGAAAATCACTTTAAACATGCTAATTTTACCTCTAACACTGATGATCCACCTACAAATGTGAACTGACGTTCAAAAATAAAACATTTGAAAACGGACCATTTTCCACATTTCTGAAGCATGACGTAATGGGGGGGTGTTATCTCTTTTGTCGAAAATCAGCCGTTTTTGCTCGAACATTAAATGCCTCCAAATGGTATTTAATTAACTTCCCGAGCCCCTGGAAGCATGAAAATCACTTTAAACATGCTAATTTTAGCTCTAACACTGATGATCCACCTACAAATGTGAACTGAGGCGCAAAAATAAAACATTTGAAAACGGACCATTTTCCACATTTCTGAAGCATGACGTAATGGGGGGGTGTTATCTCTTTTGTCGAAAATCAGCCGTTTTTGCTCGAACATTAAATGCCTCCAAATGGTATTTAATTAACTTCCCGGGTGAAGAAACCCTTTTTGAGAACTCAGAGTGAGTAAATTGGCCATTTTCATGCACTTTTAACCATTCCATAAATCTTGTGTTTTGGGCCCCTGGAAGCATGAAAATCACTTTAAACATGCTAATTTTAGCTCTAACACTGATGATCCACCTACAAATGTGAACTGACGTTCAAAAATAAAACATTTGAAAACGGACCATTTTCCACATTTCTGAAGCATGACGTAATGGGGGGGTGTTATCTCTTTTGTCGAAAATCAGCCGTTTTTGCTCGAACATTAAATGCCTCCAAATGGTATTTAATTAACTTCCCGAGCCCCTGGAAGCATGAAAATCACTTTAAACATGCTAATTTTAGCTCTAACACTGATGATCCACCTACAAATGTGAACTGACGTTCAAAAATAAAACATTTGAAAACGGACCATTTTCCACATTTCTGAAGCATGACGTAATGGGGGGGTGTTATCTCTTTTGTCGAAAATCAGCCGTTTTTGCTCGAACATTAAATGCCTCCAAATGGTATTTAATTAACTTCCCGAGCCCCTGGAAGCATGAAAATCACTTTAAACATGCTAATTTTAGCTCTAACACTGATGATCCACCTACAAATGTGAACTGAGGCGCAAAAATAAAACATTTGAAAACGGACCATTTTCCACATTTCTGAAGCATGACGTAATGGGGGGGTGTTATCTCTTTTGTCGAAAATCAGCCGTTTTTGCTCGAACATTAAATGCCTCCAAATGGTATTTAATTAACTTCCCGAGCCCCTGGAAGCATGAAAATCACTTTAAACATGCTAATTTTAGCTCTAACACTGATGATCCACCTACAAATGTGAACTGACGTTCAAAAATGAAACATTTGAAAACGGACCATTTTCCACATTTCTGAAGCATGACGTAATGGGGGGGGTGTTATCTCTTTTGTCGAAAATCAGCCGTTTTTGCTCGAACATTAAATGCCTCCAAATGGTATTTAATTAACTTCCCGGGGTGAAGAAACCCTTTTTGAGAACTCAGAGTGAGTAAATTGGTTATTTTCATGCACTTTTAACCATTCCATAAATCTTGTGTTTTGGGCCCCTGGAAGCATGAAAATCACTTTAAACATGCTAATTTTAGCTCTAACACTGATGATCCACCTACAAATGTGAACTGACGTTCAAAAATAAAACATTTGAAAATGGACCATTTTCCACATTTCTGAAGCATGACGTAATGGGGGGGTGTTATCTCTTTTGTCGAAAATCAGCCGTTTTTGCTCGAACATTAAATGCCTCCAAATGGTATTTAATTAACTTCCCGAGCCCCTGGAAGCATGAAAATCACTTTAAACATGCTAATTTTAGCTCTAACACTGATGATCCACCTACAAATGTGAACTGACGTTCAAAAATAAAACATTTGAAAACGGACCATTTTCCACATTTCTGAAGCATGACGTAATGGGGGGGTGTTATCTCTTTTGTCGAAAATCAGCCGTTTTTGCTCGAACATTAAATGCCTCCAAATGGTATTTATTTCACTTCCCGAGCCCCTGGAAGCATGAAAATCACTTTAAACATGCTAATTTTAGCTCTAACACTGATGATCCACCTACAAATGTGAACTGACGTTCAAAAATAAAACATTTGAAAACGGACCATTTTCCACATTTCTGAAGCATGACGTAATGGGGGGGTGTTATCTCTTTTGTCGAAAATCAGCCGTTTTTGCTCGAACATTAAATGCCTCCAAATGGTATTTAATTAACTTCCCGAGCCCCTGGAAGCATGAAAATCACTTTAAACATGCTAATTTTAGCTCTAACACTGATGATCCACCTACAAATGTGAACTGACGTTCAAAAATAAAACATTTGAAAACGGACCATTTTCCACATTTCTGAAGCATGACGTAATGGGGGGGTGTTATCTCTTTTGTCGAAAATCAGCCGTTTTTGCTCGAACATTAAATGCCTCCAAATGGTATTTAATTAACTTCCCGGGTGAAGAAACCCTTTTTGAGAACTCAGAGTGAGTAAATTGGCCATTTTCATGCACTTTTAACCATTCCATAAATCTTGTGTTTTGGGCCCCTGGAAGCATGAAAATCACTTTAAACATGCTAATTTTAGCTCTAACACTGATGATCCACCTACAAATGTGAACTGACGTTCAAAAATAAAACATTTGAAAACGGACCATTTTCCACATTTCTGAAGCATGACGTAATGGGGGGGTGTTATCTCTTTTGTCGAAAATCAGCCGTTTTTGCTCGAACATTAAATGCCTCCAAATGGTATTTAATTAACTTCCCGAGCCCCTGGAAGCATGAAAATCACTTTAAACATGCTAATTTTAGCTCTAACACTGATGATCCACCTACAAATGTGAACTGACGTTCAAAAATAAAACATTTGAAAACGGACTATTTTCCACATTTCTGAAGCATGACGTAATGGGGGGGTGTTATCTCTTTTGTCGAAAATCAGCCGTTTTTGCTCGAACATTAAATGCCTCCAAATGGTATTTATTTCACTTCCCGGGGTGAAGAAACCCTTTTTGAGAACTCAGAGTGAGTAAATTGGCCATTTTCATGCACTTTTAACCATTCCATTAATCTTGTGTTTTGGGCCCCTGGAAGCATGAAAATCACTTTAAACATGCTAATTTTAGCTCTAACACTGATGATCCACCTACAAATGTGAACTGACGTTCAAAAATAAAACATTTGAAAACGGACCATTTTCCACATTTCTGAAGCATGACGTAATGGGGGGGTGTTATCTCTTTTGTCGAAAATCAGCCGTTTTTGCTCGAACATTAAATGCCTCCAAATGGTATTTAATTAACTTCCCGAGCCCCTGGAAGCATGAAAATCACTTTAAACATGCTAATTTTAGCTCTAACACTGATGATCCACCTACAAATGTGAACTGACGTTCAAAAATAAAACATTTGAAAACGGACCATTTTCCACATTTCTGAAGCATGACGTAATGGGGGGTGTTATCTCTTTTGTCGAAAATCAGCTGTTTTTGCTCGAACATTAAATGCCTCCAAATGGTATTTAATTAACTTCCCGGGGTGAAGAAACCCTTTTTGAGAACTCAGAGTGAGTAAATTGGCCATTTTCATGCACTTTTAACCATTCCATAAATCTTGTGTTTTGGGCCCCTGGAAGCATGAAAATCACTTTAAACATGCTAATTTTAGCTCTAACACTGATGATCCACCTACAAATGTGAACTGACGTTCAAAAATAAAACATTTGAAAACGGACCATTTTCCACATTTCTGAAGCATGACGTAATGGGGGGGTGTTATCTCTTTTGTCGAAAATCAGCCGTTTTTGCTCGAACATTAAATGCCTCCAAATGGTATTTAATTAACTTCCCGAGCCCCTGGAAGCATGAAAATCACTTTAAACATGCTAATTTTAGCTCTAACACTGATGATCCACCTACAAATGTGAACTGACGTTCAAAAATAAAACATTTGAAAACGGACCATTTTCCACATTTCTGAAGCATGACGTAATGGGGGGGTGTTATCTCTTTTGTCGAAAATCAGCCGTTTTTGCTCGAACATTAAATGCCTCCAAATGGTATTTAATTAACTTCCCGGGGTGAAGAAACCCTTTTTGAGAACTCAGAGTGAGTAAATTGGCCATTTTCATGCACTTTTAACCATTCCATAAATCTTGTGTTTTGGGCCCCTGGAAGCATGAAAATCACTTTAAACATGCTAATTTTAGCTCTAACACTGATGATCCACCTACAAATGTGAACTGACGTTCAAAAATAAAACATTTGAAAACGGACCATTTTCCACATTTCTGAAGCATGACGTAATGGGGGGGTGTTATCTCTTTTGTCGAAAATCAGCCGTTTTTGCTCGAACATTAAATGCCTCCAAATGGTATTTAATTAACTTCCCGAGCCCCTGGAAGCATGAAAATCACTTTAAACATGCTAATTTTAGCTCTAACACTGATGATCCACCTACAAATGTGAACTGACGTTCAAAAATAAAACATTTGAAAACGGACCATTTTCCACATTTCTGAAGCATGACGTAATGGGGGGGTGTTATCTCTTTTGTCGAAAATCAGCCGTTTTTGCTCGAACATTAAATGCCTCCAAATGGTATTTAATTAACTTCCCGGGGTGAAGAAACCCTTTTTGAGAACTCAGAGTGAGTAAATTGGCCATTTTCATGCACTTTTAACCATTCCATAAATCTTGTGTTTTGGGCCCCTGGAAGCATGAAAATCACTTTAAACATGCTAATTTTAGCTCTAACACTGATGATCCACCTACAAATGTGAACTGACGCTCAAAAATAAAACATTTGAAAACGGACCATTTTCCACATTTCTGAAGCATGACGTAATGGGGGGGTGTTATCTCTTTTGTCGAAAATCAGCCGTTTTTGCTCGAACATTAAATGCCTCCAAATGGTATTTAATTAACTTCCCGAGCCCCTGGAAGCATGAAAATCACTTTAAACATGCTAATTTTAGCTCTAACACTGATGATCCACCTACAAATGTGAACTGACGTTCAAAAATAAAACATTTGAAAACGGACCATTTTCCACATTTCTGAAGCATGACGTAATGGGGGGGTGTTATCTCTTTTGTCGAAAATCAGCCATTTTTGCTCGAACATTAAATGCCTCCAAATGGTATTTAATTAACTTCCCGGGGTGAAGAAACCCTTTTTGAGAACTCAGAGTGAGTAAATTGGCCATTTTCATGCACTTTTAACCATTCCATAAATCTTGTGTTTTGGGCCCCTGGAAGCATGAAAATCACTTTAAACATGCTAATTTTACCTCTAACACTGATGATCCACCTACAAATGTGAACTGACGTTCAAAAATAAAACATTTGAAAACGGACCATTTTCCACATTTCTGAAGCATGACGTAATGGGGGGGTGTTATCTCTTTTGTCGAAAATCAGCCGTTTTTGCTCGAACATTAAATGCCTCCAAATGGTATTTAATTAACTTCCCGATCCCCTGGAAGCATGAAAATCACTTTAAACATGCTAATTTTAGCTCTAACACTGATGATCCACCTACAAATGTGAACTGACGTTCAAAAATAAAACATTTGAAAACGGACCATTTTCCACATTTCTGAAGCATGACGTAATGGGGGGGTGTTATCTCTTTTGTCGAAAATCAGCCGTTTTTGCTCGAACATTAAATGCCTCCAAATGGTATTTAATTAACTTCCCGAGCCCCTGGAAGCATG